>NC_134571.1:85459146-85509146 GCF_050947875.1 Dermacentor variabilis | reverse complement strand
GTTCCTATGGGTGGGCAGCGTAACCCGGACGAAGGACGAGAGGAAGTACACAACACGAGCGCAGTACTTCCTCTCGTCCTTCGTCCGGGTTGCGCTGCCCACCCATAGGAACATGTTAAATCACCAACTCGCCCAGCTTGCCGTCTTAATTCCGAATTTACTAACTAACCATCCACTGCCACACGTCATTGTCAGCCTGAGGCTTTTAAAAAGTAATTCATGGGCTAAAACACATTATCAAACAATGGCGACAATGTAAGTCGTCGAGAATGATGTGGTGGCACGCACAAATAATGTTGCGGTAAATGTGCTTTTATCAGACCTGACACATCGCCGTCCTCAAGTAAGGCATCATGAGGCCAATTGTCGGGCGATCTGAAGATAACACTTCCAAGACTCCTGGGTCGGCAAAGTCAGAGCGCCAGATCAGTCTTCATTTAAAACGTTCTGTTACATTTACAACATAATATGAAAAACACCAAAAATCCGCTTGTCCTCACGGCGGAAGCGGTGACAGAAAACCACCGATAAGTGCAGACAGCGCAGAGAAATGCAACTTCCACTCAACTTCATCCGGCAATTCGCGCTGCATGCCAGCACGACTTGCAGACGCGTAAAAAGGATAGTGAATATAAAAGAGAAAAAATAATTTAACTCTGTGACAAGAAGGCAGAGAACAGAAGAAAACGAAAAAACGAAATAAAACGAACGAGAAATTGTGGGGTGGTGCGATCCGCGGGTCCTCGGTAGCGCGGACTAATCTGTTGACACGAGGGCCTGGGTGCGAAGAAATGACTCGCCGCTGCCAGCGCTGGAAGGGGCCGCGCTGTGTCCCAGCGCCGAGACACGACGCGTGCTGTCCTGATTTATGACGACTCGCTAACGCCCGGGCGTCCGTCCTCCCTCCAGACACAAAAAGCAACTCCGCACAAGCGCACAGACAAAAGACACGCAAAGGGCCGCGGACGCTGCGAGCGCGCCACCCCTGTTTCCGTGAGCCGCCGATAGGGGCACCGCCTCCCTACTTTCAAACAAATGCCCTTTGTCTCTGCGCCGGGAGCGCGCTCTTCAGCAGGCGTAGTATCCATGCTCTCGCTGTTTCAGTAAAACAGAGCAACGTTGACTCAACGTTGAAACAACGTTGAAAGTGGTGCCAGCCACGTTCGAGACCCACTACACTCGCGAAGCTGTTCGAAAACGTACAAAACCGTTAAAAAGCGACCGGCCTCCTGAAAGCCAATGTCGTCGGCTATCTCGACTGCCTTGTGCACCTAGGCAAACTAGCCAATCACGAGCACCAATTACGCGTGTCCAAGCTTGCGAAAGCAGCTTTCGGATAAATAACGCCGTTTCTGCGTCTTAAGAACGAAACGCCAACAGACGAAATAGAGGAGAAGACGAATACCGTAGCGGCCTCTTCTTACTTCTGTTGTCAGTTGACACCTAAGATGAATTAACAGAAAGCCGCCTCTTTTCGTTCTGTTCCACAGCTTGATAACTCCAGCAGTGCTGCCTCGTACTTGTGACTCAGCACATTGCAAGCATATAGCCAAGATGAGCATACAGCGTTATGAGCAACACCATTTCCCTCATCTGCATCCCCGTATCCTTCCATCCTATCTTTTATAGGATGGAAGGATACGGAGCAGACGCGTCACTTCTTTCTTTTCATTCCTCGTCAGTCCTCAGTTAAAGTCTGCTCGGAGATCTTCACCATTTGGAGCGCACTTCCCGAGGGCGCGCTTCGAAATCGGCGGCGATCTAGAGCTGCCGCGAGGGCGTCGTCTGACGATGTGTTTTCTTCGTTCGATTGCCGGATATTAATGCGCCCCGCTCGATGGAACCGACGTGTGGTGCGCGTTCGTGAATTTGATTTAGCACCCAGTCTCCCCTCCGGCGGCTTGATTGTTCACGCAGCTGCAGTGACGCTCGACTCGTTCAGTTTATGCTAATGATAACGCATGAACTATTACTCTGATGTAATTATTCGTCTGATAAGTCGGCTCAAAGTGCAAAACAGTCGGCGCGCGGTAGTTGCGTCAGTTCGACGATAGAATCCGATCACAGTAGTAAAGTACGCCGTAGCTTGATATTGCAGCTTTTTTATTAATACATATTTTAGGAAATGTTGTTATATTCGCTGAAGTCACATCCCCCCCCTCCTCTTCCTCCTCTGCCATATCAAGGTCACTACCAGGAACATTGATGACATTCTATTTCGAGGAAAATATTAACGACAATCAATATTCTAGCAGTATACTCTTCTCGAGCACTTCTAGAACGCGTGCGTGCGTGTGCGTGCGTGCGTGCTTCTCATTCTTAACTAAATAAATAACTAGTCATGGGTATTGCTTGCGCAGCACAGCCCTACCAGCCTTACAGGACTTCTGACAGGAATCATTCCTTCGTTTTCATGTCAAATAATATCGGGGACAGAGAAACAGCGGCGCATTCATCTCGGCGAAGCATTCTCCATGCGAGAAGCTGAAGACAAAAACAGCTGCGCGCCTGACATGTCTAGCCGCCTGCCAGCTATACTGAGCGTCTGCGCAAGAGCGGCCCGAAGGAAACGGCGTGAGAGAGATGTGGCCGATCAAGTTTAAGCCTTCAATGGTGGGGGCCTCACAATTCAGCCTGCTGTCAGCGCCATCTGCGGCTAAGGTTTGTCCCAGCGGGTGATACGACTCTTATATGGCTGGCACCTTCCTTTCTTTTTTTTTTTATATCCACACTTTTGTCTTTCTTCCCCCCTTGGTCTGTGTTTCCTTCGCGTTTTGTTAGAGCCGCTACTCGCTTTGCACCGGGCTACGTGGAATGTCGTTCCTCTGTTGTTCACCGTTTTACTGGTTCACTCAGAAAGTACATCGTTTTCCTTTTTTTTTCTGTAATCGTCGTCATCTGTGGCGCAATGTCTGTTCGTTATTTATAATGTAAGACCACCTCACTTTCAAGTGTGCTGAAGCGAAAAGAGTTCTGAAATGGATAAATATCAAAGGAGGGTTGTATTGATCAAGCCTGTACCGCTCATTCATCACGTCTGAAGTTCCTATCAGAGCTGTCCAGGTTAAGTAAGTTCGGTCCTAAGGAAACACCTGAGGAACCACGTAAAGTTCTTGAAGAATATCAAATCACTGGTTATGCGCATCTAGCGTCGAGATGCACTGGGGTGGCGGGAGTGCTACATCCTTGTGACCCTATAAATGAGAACAGAAATTTAGTTACGCACAAGCTGTCCCTGCGCAGAAAGAATCAAGGCTTCTACGCCGCAATGTATGTTTACGTTCGTCTCGAAAAAAAAAAATGGCACGAAGAACACGACATATATTCTCATGTACGCGACAGTACCATATAGTGTAAGTGTTCGCAATGTACTTGACGTCAAGCATGCAACAACAGTGTGCAACAGCGTTCGCAGTGCCTGTAGGAGCTCTGCTGCTGACAAGGTCGCGGGTTAAATTCATGGAAACGACGCGACCTCATTCCGATGAGGACAAAATGCGAAAGATTGCCGGTGTGCCACGTTTTCAATGCACTTTAAGGAAATCCAGGGTTTCGAATTAATCCAGAGCCATCTACATACTACGGTGTATCTCATTGACTGCGTGTCGTTTTGGGAGGCTAAGCGCTATCAATAAATTGAACTACCTTGTGACATTGTGCTCCATCTCTGCTGTTTGCGTAGGTTAAGTGTTGTTTTTACTCATAAGGCATAACAAGCCTGAAGGTAAGCTTAGAAAAAAAGACAACACGCCGTCGATAAGGACGACGAAAAAAAAATAAAGGCACAAGGCACTGGAGATTACGTTACTCCGCGTGGCATCTTTATTTGAAATGACAAAGTAGCTGCGCATGGGGGCCCGCACCGCAGCAAGCGCTTAACTCATGTTTGTAAAATCATGACTAAGACACCGAAGAAAGCAAACAAGGAAAAAAGAAAGGCAGCTGTCAGCGCGGCAGCACGCCTTCACGCATTTCTAACCCTTCTGACAGTTCCGCCCACGCGTCTCCGAAGTCTCGGTCACAGTCAGTGCCGCGAGAAGCTCTCGATATGCATGAGGATGAGCCTACGGCGAGCGCAAGGAGGAACTCTTACGTGGATGAGGTATTAAACTGTTTCGAGGCAGTGCTGTAGCGTGAATTTTAATGAAGCCGGATCGCGTGTGCACGGATCGATGGGCGCGCGGCGGCAGCTGCCGGGAAGATTCGTTAGTGCCGGCTGCCTCGCGCGCAGGGGGTTTTGCGTACACGGGTTTCTCCACCTGCCGCACGCCGCCGATCCGGACCCCTTCCTTCTCCCTGTGCTCGCTCGCTACGCATCCGTTTTCAAAGTTCGCCCTGCGGCAACAACCCGAACGCTCACCTTGTATGGCTACTTTCGAGGGCTACGACGTAGCAGTCCAGAAAACTGCGCGCCATAAAACGCGATGCGCCACGATACTTTTCAGTGACAGTGCGCGAAATTCACCTCCGAGGGATAGGTAGTGCCACTTGCATACGCTTGTGCCAAGGCGACGGAGAATGAGTTGGTGATGCTGGTCGCACCAGAGATGCATAATTCGAGGAGTCAACGGACGAAGTCTGCATGTCTGGCAGACTCTCAAAAAGCAGGGACTTACGTTCGAGATTACAGCGCGAGATGTGCAATATGTAGGTATAGTACGACGCAGAATGTCACGGTAGGGCACGGTAGTTTGGCCATGCTCGTACGTTTACGCCTACCAACCACCATAGCTTCGTTCACAGTCTTTCAAAGGTCACATGTGTATGCATGCCTGTTAGACATTACGCTCACCACTCGAAGCAATGCTTCGTCCTCAGGTACGTGTTTTCAAAATTCTACATGGTCAGTACCGTGCCTGAATATGCGATCACTGAACAAAGTCGAATAAGAAAAATGTACGCCGACGATTACGATACTTACTAATGGGAAATTCGAGTGCAGCTCTATACGTGTTTTCATTTCGCGATATATTGGCTGGCACGGATCTGTCTCGTGCAGCACGTTACAAACGGAGCGAAGTGTGGCACGGCTGCCTCGCTAATCGGGAAATCACGTGAGACAGCGTGTGGATGACGCGTGGGCGCGATTGACAGCAGCGGCCGCAGACTGACCCCCGCTCATGCAGCGCTTTGTTTGCATACAGACGACGTGCGCTACTCTAACGCCGTCTCGTAGCCATCGTCGCCGCAAAGCCCGCCTTGCGCGGCACTCTCCTCCTCCGCTTTGCTTCTCGCGCTTTCTTCGCTATCACCCTCTTTCATTTCCCGCTGCGCTCCACGTTCGTTTTAGTCCATCACTGTGCTCGTTCGCTCGGTTACGAAGGACAACGCCGACGCCGATGCTCGCCGAAGAATCAGATGTCTAAAAGCTGCACTCCAAAATTTATGATGAAGAACACAGCCCGGTTGCGATCCAAGAATGCGTTTGCCATGCTTTGGGAGGTGGACCTTTGCGGCACTATGTTGTGTAATGTGTTATAGATGGCACTGCATTTATCATCATGCCTTACCCGTGATGCGGGAGTCAACTGGTACTTCGGGCGCCACTTCCTCCGTGAATATGCTCGAAGCCCCGTTCAGCGTCTGAGTCTTCGACCAGCGGCGCAGTGTCTTAACGATGAGCGTGTCAAACCGCTAGTCATCACGAGGGAAAAATGAAAGAACGCTCTTCTTACTGTCGCTACCACCGTACAGTTCTTCTTGATGTGTTAGCACATCTTCGGGATCGATCCACGAAAACGCTCTGTCAGTTTCAAGAGACTCATTTAGTACCTCTCCCCCCCCCCCCAAACGAAAAAAAAGGAAAGAAATCTGACTGCACCTAAGCACAACTTGCAAATTGTGAATGCGAAAGCATTCATGTCAAAATGAACTCCGCTGAGCCGTATATCGAGTTATGAACTCCTCTCCGGCAAGGGAGCGCGTTGAGACGCTTGGCGTGTTTTGATCTGGCCATAGAACGCAGACAAGAGCTTGCGCGGATAACACAGGCTTACGAGAGCTAGATCGGGGGTGACGTGGCATCGCAGTGATCACTTCTCCCCTCACGCTATACTGCGGCAGCAGGTGGTCCCTTTCGAGAGTTCGCTCTGCTTCGTTGAGGACCGAGCCAGCAAGGGCGAGCCAGCTGCAGGCGCGTTCATGACGTGGCGACGCAGCCAAAGGGAACTTTCGCTGGTACAGACGCCGCCGGCTTTATTGCTCAATAGGTCATTTGACGCTTTTGCATCATAAAGCTTAACGCATTAGAATGTCAGAAAAAACCACACATGACCACTCATTACAACCATATTGATTGGTTGTGCGAAGACGCATGCGCACCTACGGGCTGACGAATAAACAGTGTGCCGTCGATTAGGAGTGAAAGTCAATTTTTGTGGTAATGCGTGAGCATTCTTTGCCGAGCACCCTAGCGAAATATGTCTGTCCCATGAGGCATTATATCTGCAATATATATGCATAATTGGACGAGTTAACACGTGTAATCGTTATACTAGTATACCAGCAGGTAGTATAGTAGTATACCAGTAGGTATACCAGCATACGTAAGCATTCTTTGGTGACTACGACAGGAAAATTAGTCCGTGCCATGAGGCCTTATATCTGCAAAATAAATGCATAATTGGTCAAGTTAGCACATGTAATCGTTATAATAGTCTAATAGTAGATCATTGGTAGCGTGAGAAAAAAGAAAGCTGGTGACGTCGCTGTCGCCACGTCAAGTTCGTAAAAAAAGAAAGGAAAAGAATAAAAAAAAAGGCTCTGGTGTGGCAAAAAAAATTGTGACGGCGTTTCGGCTCAGTTGATACGCTATATCTGCAAAATAAATGCATAATTGGTGAAGTTAGCATAGTGTTTATGTTAGTGTAATAGTAGATTGGTAGCTGTGGGTAGACACGCATAAGCTAGATAAATAACTAAGCAAAAGCGAAGTAGCAGCCGAGCCAATGAATGCTTCCACGTTCGTAGTCTGTGACATTTCTTGTTTGATTTATAGATGTTGCCTTAAGACGCCTACGTTAAGATTGAAGTGTAAAAGCCAGTTTACGGCGGTTCAGCTTTGCAGGAGATTTTAAAGAAGCAGACCTATTCTAGGAAAGCTTTTGGGCATACACAAAGGATGATTTTCAGTGATAGAATGTGAGAAGTAGGGCGGTTTGTTCTGGCTCCACCAACAAGAACTAGGCGTTTGCAACACGGTTTTGGATAACCAAGCCCGCTTGCAATCGAAGAATACGTTTAGCATGCTTTGATAGCTGCGGCACGATGTTGCGCTATGTGTTATGGGTTGCGCCCCCCTTACCACAGTGCCTTCCTCAAGGACTAGTTTAGAACCCTGTGCAGCGTCCGCGGCCTCCTCTAGTCGCAAATGCCGCGGTCATACCGCGGTAGCACACTCCCAACGTACGGTTTTTAGGCCTATGCAAGAGTGTGCTCTCTTGATCGGCCCGAGATAACGGTTAGGCAGTTGCAAGAAAATCGCGGTTAGTCCGCTGTGAAAGCTAACCACTTTAACGAGGTTAGACCTTTCCTAGCCCGTGTGAGGGGCCCGTAATTGCTCGACCTTTTTCATCCAGCTTGGTTCAGTCAGTTCCATTCATCCTGCACTGCGTTACTTGACCAGACAAATCTTCGTCGAACATATAACTGCCACGTGCCTCTTTTGCGACATTGGGTTACCGCATACTTCCGACGGGTAACTGCATATGTTTGTGCCATGCGCCAACCAATGCTAAGCGCCCGTACCGCTCTTAGTCGCGGTGGTTGTCTGTGTACCCGCCTGTTCAATGGCTACGCCATCTAATAAAACCATGCCTCGCGCGTTGTAACGTGCGTTTGTGCAGTGAGCTTTCTCAGCAAACTGGCCGCCCTTAACTTACGGCCAGTTCGTGACTGCGCATGGGGCATTGTGTCGTGTTGGGGGCTGGCGTGTACGGTGGCGCCTTCGTTACTCTCTGAGAGCGTAGGAACTTATTTTTCTAGCTTGCAGACAGAAGAAAGACTCAGCACACTTTTGTAGGAGGATCGCCTCATGAATGGTGAACTTGAATAGTTGACTACACAGCATTTAGGAACTTCAGCGCAGCCATACGTGGTCGGGGAATGTTGCTATTGCTACCTCTGGCGACATTGAGATTTCTTTACGAATGTGCGAGTAGAATACTGTGACGTTCTCATGTGACAACCAACCTTAAGTTGATGCGGGCATCCTGAGCACGCCTGCTACATCAGGTATATCATTATTCTGGAAGGAGCGCTTACTGCTCAGCGGTCGAGAAAAGCAAGTGATGTTCAGAGTATTGGTGAAACAAAAATTGCGACAGAACTCATCTCATGATGACTGTCGATGGTATTGCGTTAGCATTGAATCAATATAACGACATAAAGTATTACCACGGTCGAAAGTAGTTGTGTATGAGGCGTGTACTACAGCGGGACTCCTTTTTCGCGATACCCTAAGAACACCCGTCGTCATTTCGCGTGGCTTCCAAATTGCATAGCGCGTCGGCGCGTGTGAACGCTGATGAACGAGTCGTGCGGCAACAGGGCTCCCCTCTCCCGCTTCTTTCTGGAGGTGCTGCGCGATCTAGCGGCACCGCCGAAAAGCACGCGCGTGGCCTCCGAGAGCAGTGGTGCATCGGTGCCTGCGAACGCTGAGGATTGTTCCTCTGCTTACCGCACCCTCAGTAACACACTCAGGTTGGCGGGAGGTTCGTTAAAGAGCGACACATACCCAGCGCATTTGTGGCGCAGCCTGCTAATGCGTCGGGTTGCTGACCTTGAGGAATCATTTAGGCATCGATTAAGTTCCGCTCGATGTCACAGGCATTCAAGGGATATTTTTCGTCACTGTACAACGGCACATTCTCAGTGTCAAATATCAAGTTGGCGTCAAAGACGTTCATTGAAGGGTAGCACAGACCTACTGGCACAGTCACCCAAATTGGCATCACAGAGGTTTATACTGAAGACCAGCGCAGATCAAGTGGCACATACCAGGTGTTCCAAGTCGGCGTCACAGAGTTTCTACGAACAGTCGTGCCAACCCAGTCCCGCATCCACAGTGACCCATGTCAGCGTACAAGAGGGTCGTTGAAGAGCGGCACGTATGTGCGCATCTCCACATACTCAGTGACCCAACTTAGTCCGATAGGTTGGTTTCGCACCCTGTTCCCTCAGCACAGCAGGACGATGCGTTACCCATTCGACTACGGACTATCCAGTGACGCAGGTAGGCGGGAGAACGGTGAGATACAAACAAACATACAAACAGGGGTAGATAGCCCCCGGAAAGTGCGTGAAGTACCCAAAGAATGCTAACGCATTGAAACATGGATATCCGACGCAACGCAATATCGTAATCTAAATCACGCGTGCATTTTTCGAGTTAGCGAAGTAGCAGTAACAGCGAAGGCACAAGAACAGCCTCGTCACCTGTAGCGGTTAGCTGTCCGCGTCACGACGACGAAGCCGATGTACCGTATAAAAAACTGAATATGCCAGTTGAAGCACACGAGACTGGGCAAAGCCACACTGCTCTAGCCGCAACTCAAGAGAGTCATAGGCACTCCTGTCGTTTACCCGTACCTTGTTGCATTTTCTCACGTTGACATTTAGAGCACTGGGCAGAAATCACATTGTGTCAGCATGATCAACGGCCAACGCAATTCTTTGTTTTAATTGGAGAGTCGGATTCCCCCTCCCCCCTACCTTAGTTCTAGAAAAAAATGAAAATAGAAGGAATCACTGAATGGCAAAAGGATCGCAACACACATTGATACAAGTGCGACGAAACCAGCTGCACCGCGATGACATTTTATTTTCATTTACAGTTAAACGACGCTCTTATGTATACAGTATCTACATACTAGAAGGCCACTAAGTTCGTCATTGTTACTCGGAGTCATCCGAACTCCAGTCGGATGAAACGTGCTTTTCGCTGCCAATGACCCGCAGAGCATCGCCCTCTGTTCCGTCCAGCGCGTTGCTGATCCTGCATTTCCGAAAAGATTTGCGCCCCATCTCTCCAGAGAGGGACTGCCATGCCAAGCATCAAGGGCTACAGGACAACCAAGAGAACCAAGCTGCCCAATGTTGCAAGACTTCTATTTTTTTTTTTTTTCGCCATGACCGGTATATAAGACGGGGGTGACTTTTTGGCGCGGTTCTTTGAAAAAAAGTTCGACCTAAATTGCGGTTTTTCCGGCATGGTGCTTGTCATTGGGGGAATGCTAACGAGAAGTGCATGTGCATAGAGAAGTACGACCCATATACAAATATATTTAAGGCTTCATAGCACTTTTCTGACAGTGGCACATCCATTCTGGGGGAGTGGCCAAGAATGGGCCACAGGGACGCTCCCCGCTACTCCCCACAACGGGGTTATTAAATTCTACTACATGTCTAGAAGGGTCTTTCCACCCCCTCACCCCAAGTTGAATAGGGCGCAAGCCATTCCGCTTAGACTTCTACAGACCGGCACATATCCGTGCCTGTCCGTTCTCCACGAAGCTTACCACGACGTGTATCGCGACGATGCCTGCCCGTCCTGCGGGCAGACTTCCACTTCAGCGCACGTGCTCTGGAAGTGAGGGTCGACATGCCCCAAGTTCATCAAGGAGGAGTGGGACTCGCTTCTGCGTAGCGCCGCTCTAAAAAAGCAAATCCTGGCTGTCCGGCGTGCCCGCGACCGGGCCAGTGGGCTAGGCCAGCCGGTCCTGACATGGGACTAGCTGGGTGCGCGACGAGTTCGCGTCCTCGTCGGACCTGCAATAATGTTTCTTCACTCACTCACTCGTATACCACGTGATCCGAGTTGCCTGCTAGGCCAGACAGCATATAATTAGTGACCCTAGTTGTCTATATGTGTCCTCAAATGTATTTGGCGAGGAAACGACGCTAAGCACCAAACGAAGGTGGTGCAAAGAAAGTTTGCTTTCTTTGCTGATGACGAGTGCAAAAACCTGACGAGTACGAAAGTCTGGCCATATCTGTGGTTTACGACTACTTTATTAATAGCGATAAACTAAATAAGGAGATGGTTTCTTGCTTGCGCTGTCGCAGACATCGTTCGGCCATTTACTTGTTATTATTGCCACGAAGAACGATGCCCCAAGGACAAAAAGGAATGAAACATGAGTCGCTGATGCAGCTGAAGCGCGTCTAACAGTTTGATGCGGTGTATTGTGAACGCCAGAGAGCATTACAACGTATTGTCACTACATAATTTTTTTCCGTATGTGATAGCTCTGAGAACGACGACAGGAGCCTACAACTGCTGTAAACTTATTCCTTCTCTATAACCTTCACGTTGCGCCGCAACAGGACTGATTCGGTTAAACATTCACTTCTTTTTCCGTGGGGGAGGGCGGAACTGCGCCTGAAATAGGCTCATTATTTCAAACATGCGTGCTCCTCAAACAAGAACAAGCGGCAAGCAGGTACTGGCGCACTCTTGCTGGGCCCAAGATTACGTGTCATCTGCAGTGCCGGCGGATTTATGGTTCAAAGAAGCCCTGCGAAGCGGGAGTCTGCTCGTCTTCCTAATTGCCTGATCGAGATTCACGGGACAAGCGGTGAGTCGCGCTACAGTTTTACGAACGTCAGAAGATTCAGTACGCGCTCAATATACGATGTATATGCGGCTCCATCAAAAAAGGCTCAGCGCTTCCTCTCGATCCTGCTTGCAGGCCATTTCGAGGCCCTATACGGCGCGCGTGGGCTTAGCTGGAACAAGTCCCTCTCGTCTTCTTCCTGATTTATTTTTTCCCCTCTGCCGTTTAAACCCTTTTAAAGTACATCTTCCGTTTACCCTAAACGCTGCCTCGCAAAGAAGAGACAATTGATTAAACCCCTGCCTCTACACAGCGCAGCTGACGTCTCCTTAGTCTTGAGACTACCGGCCTGCTTCTGGCACGCTCAAGCGACTAGTCATTTTATTAATTTTCTTTATTTGAACTCGGTAAAGGCTGTAGGAGATCACACGCGCGAGGGATATGTCGTGCCCGATTAATGCGGCGGTGTTTCGGTACAAATTGTCAATTTACAAACACTCAGTTTTTTTCTTTCCTTTTTTTTTACGTCCGTCAGGGCTCAGATAGGACAGGCCTCTTCAGCCGTTTGCTACTGCTTACATACCGGGTCATTACGAAGACTAGCCCGTGGTTGTGCGGCCCATATGCGCGTGCAATCTGCGGTGCACAGGGCGAACATAGAGTTTGAAGAAAACTTCGAAGCACTGCGTCAGCGTGAACAGTACAAGGAAGAACTTAATTTACTCTTTTTGCAGGGCGACAGATACCATGTGTCCCAGCTAACGTTAGCCAAGCCATTGAAAAAATTGTAAAAAAAAAAAACAAGGTAGAACACATAAAGATTACGGCGTTCGCGCGTCACAGTTCTCTGTTTAAATTTTTTCGTATTTTCATGAAAAGAAAAGAACATGAAGGAAACCTGCTTGTTTCTTTACGTCCCCCAAAATATCATGAAATTTTACATCGCCATTAGGGGCATTCGCTCGCAAATCGCCTTCAGTATACGTAGCTGCCAAATCTTAAGGCGTGGATATAGTCCGGGGTTTTCAGCGGGCCAGGCAGTGGCCGGCAAAGTCGTGCACGTGTCGCCGGCGACGCCAAGATCGGCCGAAAATTTGACCCCTCTATAGAGTTCGGCGCGTTGAACCTGGCCCGCCGCAGCGCATGTGCATGAGTGTGCGTCGAGCGAGCGAGTGCTTTTAACACGATTTAGAAACAAGTTTATTTCAACAAAAGACGATATGAACACTGAGTCACAGTGACGGAACAATTCCACCAGGACGATGACATATACAAAGTACGAGGCGCTGTATGCAGGACACGTTTTGAAAGAAGCGTCCGAGTCCACACTCACTAACATGTAATCACGTAGACCCACGAAGACGCACAGTTACACATAAACTAATTGTCAGATTACACAAAATCATGTTCAATATGTACGGTGTACACAATGGTTATGTACACTGATCATGTGACTTTACGTAGTTTTGTAACGATGCTATGAGATGCGTATATACAGAGATGATCATGCATACGAGAGCACAGAAATCACGGCGGGCACCTACATACATGTACACTCAGTGAATACTTTTGATGGCCTGGCTTCAAGAACCAGGCTGGTCGAAAATTAAGCCATACGCGTCCATCAGCCACGGACAGCAAACGACATGACCACTGTCAAAGGAACTCCTCTTCCCTAGGAACGAACAACTCCTCTGACAGAAATGACAGTAGCTCGGAGCAAAGCCTCTCCAGAAGTGGAAACAGAGCGGGCAGCGTTAACGTCCCCGTGTAGCAAAAAAAAAATCCGATGTCGGCGTCGGACGTCGCCTGGCGAAACATCATGCCGAACCACATCCACGCAGGCGCTCCACGTGGCGCAAGGCGTTACTGCATTAACTGAATTCCTAAAAAAAAAACTACGTCAGAAAAATCGCGAAGTACGACCTACACACAACCTACGGACATGATAGGGTCGGAGTTTAATTTTAATAAAGCAGAAAACATAATTCTGTTGCGCGGAAACACAAACCCCTTCACCGAGTGGCGCCGCCCGCTCGGTTCCGTGCAACACCATCATCGCGCTCGACTGCGCGCATCCGCAAGAAAGCGGCGGTTGCCGGGAAGCGTGAGAAAGCAGTCAGGGATCTTTGAAATTTATCGCGCTCCACTCTTAAAGGCGAAGCTTAAGCGTCCTCCAATTTTCTTTTACAGCGAAGCGGTTAAGGGCTACTTTCCCCACTATCGCGCCCGCGTGTAGACAAAAAAAAAAGAATCCCGAAGATCGTGCAATGCCGGGCCTACCCGCGGCGGAAGTGACGCAGGCGTTAAGCACTCGCCATACGTGGACCGATCCCGAAGATTGTGCGATGCCGGGCTGACCCGTGGTGGAGGTGCAGTTCGCCGTTAAGGGGCCCACATACACCACTTCGCTGGTTCTTCGCAGAGTGCAAGAGCACTGCAATTTTTTCTTTCGCGAAAGTTCAAGCTCAGCACCGAACTGTATATACGCCAGCATGCTGCCGGCCAGCCAAACGGGCGCGCGAAGCGCTCTCGTCCAGCGGCTTTGGCGTCAGATTGGACGCGTTCGAGTGTCGCGCCAGCCGCGCCAAAGCACGCCGAACACGCCGGTCACGCTGACTGCGCCAGACTACTGACTGTATCGAGAGCACGGCAGAGCGTCCAATTTCCACTGGCGTAGCGTAAGTGCGCCGCGCGCGGCACTCGTCCGCCGGACTGTGTCCGCGCCTTTGTTGTCACAAGCAACGGGAACCCCCATTTTATACGCAAGAACATCGGGTGTCCTTACCTATCGCCAAAGCGACCCGAAGGCAAAAGCCTTGTAACACCTACTGTAATTCATCTTAATCCACCTTAATCCTCCGTAATCCACCCTAATTCATTCTAATCGAACCTAATCCACCTTAATGGACCTTGATCCACTCCAATCCTTCTTAATGCCCCTTAATCCACCTTAATCGACCTTAGTGCTCTTTAATACACCTTAGGCTACCTTAATTCGATCTAATTCATTCTAATCTAATCAGTAATCAATGAGTTAATAATTATGCTAATCATTATCGCCTTTAGACACGGCTGGACGTACTTTGGCTCGTTTCTGGCCTTCCTTGAGTCACGTGATCTTTTCTGCACCTCACAACGCATCTAAGGATTTCGCCTTAAAAATATTCAGTGCTGCTTCACGGGTTTCCACCGTGCCTAACGGGAAGCTGCTACGCACAAGCTCAGTGGCACTTTGTTCGTTAAAGCTAAGTTCAAGCTGTTGTCTCGCAATCGATGCTTGCGAGATGAATAGCGATTAACTATAGAGGCAAAATTTGTAAATTTTTTAGTAGAGAACTCGTTGGATTATTTGTTTATTTATTATATCTGTCATATTTATTTATTACCAACCTAGTTGCACAGTCCATTAGGTATTTAATTATTAGGTTGTCCTTGTTTAGTTCGTGCAGCTCCCTTAGCTCATTATTGTGCTTGGAAAGAAACAATAATGCAAGTAGTTATAGAGGCTTACGAAATGATGCATACGAAGCGAAGCACTTAACTTAGGGACCACACAAAAAAAAACACACACACACAAGAAAATCAAGAAAGTTTGATGAGCCCTACATTGCGAGCCCATTAGGATATGAAGACGTCCTGTTATAGGAGAAAAGTTTTGCGGAGCCTTAGGAAAAAGAAGAAAAGAAAGGGATAAAGGCGTGGACGTAATATAATGTCGCAAGTTGCTCCCTTCATGAGATGTCTGGGGAACAAAATAAATGCTTACAAAGACTTTGATTATCGTTGTACTACATCCGCGCACAATTAAGGGACCGTATCCGTGCACGGGGACAAATAACTCGGTACTTTTATGTATAGTTTTCGTTAAAAATTCAAGTTCTCGAGCGAAACACCCATATATGAAACGACAAAGCACCTAGAATTGCGACAAATTCGAAGTCGTCGCGCTAGTCCATTGCGCTGTCGACGTATGCGTATACTCACCCGTTCGCCCTCCCCCTTCGCCCCCCATTTTAGTACCTCCGAAGTAACTCCGCGGCGCCGAAGGCTATATCTGTGTTGATCAAGTTCCTCAAGTCTGCGGGTCTACATGACAGACTTTGAGGACGTAGCCTGCTTTCGCACGACTGTGCAAGATGCTTCACGTCATGTATACCTGCTCTGCTTTTTATGTGCTTTGCCCCGTGTAGGATAGCCAGCCAGAACCACCCCTGGTTAACCTGCCTGTCTTTTTCTCCCTCTGGCGCGAATGGACTGTTTAACGTGTGCCTGTCTCTTTCTACATACTTGCATCAGGAGCACTCATCCAGAGTTCATGAACTGCCCGCAATCGCTCAGATATAAACTCGCTGATACCTTGCGCCGGCCAAATGGTGCGTTGTGCATCAGTATGTGATTACAGTAGTTTCCTCCTGGCGATTTCGCTGGCGGTCTCGCAGAGATAATTGAGCGCGCCTTTCGGAACCCGCACCTGTGAACGAAACCTGAGGTTGTGGTATTGGGTAACCTTTCTTTCTCGTGCGCTGATCAAAGTGAGAGTACTTTTGCAACATCCGCACGGGGGCACATTTGGAAAACATTGGAAAAACATAAACATTTGAAGAAATTGACATCTAAAAGAAGGAACCCAAAAAAAAGGAATAAGAAAATAAGAAGAGGGCTTCACGGCGCGTGGTGGGTTTCAACACTAGATGCCGCAACGCTGTGAAAGAAATGTTGGAAATAGAATAAGGGGAGGAGTGGGAAGGGAGAATGAAGAAAAGAAGGAAATCATTTTTCCCAGGAAGCGCTCGCTTTGTTGTTTTTTTTTTAATTTTGCTGAACTCATTTTCAGAATCAGGGCAGCGGGCGTAACATATGAACATCGCGCAGGCTCGCGGAGAGTAACGCAAAATCAAAGTGGTGTCTGCGTGAGGTCATCCTGCATTTATGCTTGTGTAAATTTCACGCGATAGTTTTTAGCTTCGTTTTGACAGCGTCCGTGGACCAATTTTGTCGATTATTCGGGCCCTTTCTCCTTCTTTTTTATTCTTTTTTTTTTCCAGAAGCAGTGCATGATTTCAAGAATAAGGGTAACCGCTGTGCGCGCTTCCCATGATTTTACAAAATAGAAAAAAAGAAAGACCTCCAAGAATTCGGATTCCTGCTGTGACTTCACCCTCAGATTTACGAAGATACACGGTCGCTGCGCACGCCTGGTGCGGACGTGTAGCGCATTTCACAAATGACAACTTTGTGAGCGGGCGCGAGAAAAGTTACGCGCACACGCAAACACAACCAGAAAAAAAATGGGGGGTGCTTAAGCTTCGCCTTTAAGAGTGGAACGCGATAGCATTCAGAGATCCCTGACTGCTTCTCACGCTTCCCGGCAACTGCAGCGTATGTAACCGTAATGGTTACCGGGAAACGTTAGCGGAGGACGCTATGCACGAAGGCGGGCTTTGTGGTCGAAACGCGGCCTCTTGCAGGGACCGCGATGCGGTGGAGGCGAGCGCCATCCCGAAGTCTTCCAAGGAGGCCGGCGCGCTGCTCCGTGGACTCTGAGATATTTACGCGCCGGCGTGTGCAAATCGCGGACGCCGTCTCCGGTCTGTGCTTTGTAGAAACGCTGGAAAAGGGATTTGTTTGAGTTTACGCGGAACAGAATTATGTTTTCTCGTACATTCCGATTACAATCCGAGAGCTATCATGTCTGTAGCATGTGTGCAACTCGTAGTTTACGACTTTTCTATGTATTTTAGCTTGAGAAATTCAATTAGTTCAGTGAATTTTTCTTGCGTCGCGTGAACGGCCTGAGTATGTGTAGTTGAAAAAATCCTGCTGCAGATGCGAGTTCTCACGCCGTACGCCGTCGCTGGCGCCTTATTTTCTGCGACACGGACTCCTTTGCGCTATCGCGTGGAAAGGGCTCTGTTATACAGCAGGTTTAAAAATATACAAATTTACTCTAGATGGGCGCGACTTAATGCATGAGGTTAGCTATTGTATGGGGCAATCATTCAAAATTTTTCGTTGTATTCTGCTTAACTGCATAATCAGTCAAGGTTAATGATCCGACTTCTCAAGTATTCCCTTCAGAGAAACACTTCAAATCATAAAGCTGTAGCAAATATAATTCAGCAGCTTCTCGCTTCTTATTTGTTGCGTATTGATGTTTTTCTGCATACTTTAGAGTGTATGCCCCGTTCTATTCGCAACCCATGCTTCAAGCATTTTTGCCTCCAACATGCGCATAGCCTCTTGACAAACATGACGAAGCTCTCTCGTGCCTTGAATGCCTTGCTGCTGTCTCTTGAATGCGCACGACATCTATACGGAACGTGGATGTGAAATTGCGTTGCGTAGTTGAAAATGGATACAAAGAAGAAAAACAAGAACATGGTCGCACACAAATAATGATGCATATTTTTCTGTATGTGTGATCATGGTTTTTTTTTTCGTTCGAGTCTAAGTTATAACTACGCAGCGCAACCTCCACACATCCGCGAGCAGGAATTTCGACCGTAGCCTTCACACAACCTTCCAAGGCGCTGCTCACCGCAATGAGTCACTTTATGCGATTCCCGACAACATGGTCTGCTCAAATGTTGGACAGCCTAGTGAATTCTGTGAGAATCCACAAGGTGTGTGGCAGAATTCACCAAGGGAACAGTTGGCATCCTCTTGAATGTTGCAAAAATCTTCAGAAAAAAAAGATGAAAAAGAAAGACATAGGAGTTCCGCAGAACCACACTTTCGCGGTTAATGGCAGAAAAAAAAATCGTCTTAGCTGGTTAATGGAACCAACGGTAGACCACCATCTTCGGAGGGTGGTTGATCTGTCGAATGACCTAGCCACTTAACTAGTAGACTTGTAGTTCGCGCGACGGATCATTGATCCAATCCGCGGAAAAGCATGACGCGGTTAAAGGCTGCCGAACAAATAACTACCCGCTATAGCAGCACTATTCGTTGCGGCCGACTCACTTTATGCTCTTCTGCGGACTGAATCATCGATACGCCCAATCGTGGGAATCTAGCTTAGAAGGCAGTCACCCGGCTTTCATCACAGGACCAGGATGAATTTTCTCTTGTGCTGCAAATGCTTTCTTCCTCAATAACCCGTGTGGGCTTGCTGTGGTACTTCCGATTATAATTTGAGCTGGATGGCAACGTTTTCTTTCTCTGCGTTTTAAAAGCGCGGCAAAGTGTGAGGTACAAATTGCCGTTCGATCGGTTCAGCGTCGTCTGCGACTTTCACAGAGAGTGCCGAAGAAGCAGCCCACAACGCATATTTGCGTTGCCAGGTTCGGCTATGTCTGAGTGGCATGTCACCTCAGAGTCACCTACACGTAGCGACGACGCACCGAATTGCGAGTTACTGCTGAAAAAAAGTGTTTTGCAACGTCAGAATATTCTCACTGTTCGACACTAACAAAGAAAAATTTCCAGAAGGTACGTTCAGTTTGAATTTTTGTCTACATTAAGTGTATGTTTTGCCACGCGGCTTAATGTAATAATAAAATCGTATGTGAAGATGGGGGCCCGTTTCATGCAGATACTTCAAGAACGACTTATCAAGTGCATTGTCCATGAGCCATCGTTGATAGTCTTCTGGTTGATCAACCCTTAGTTTCACATCCCTCAGTAACTTTTCGCTCACCGCCTTTGTCGCAGGGCACGTCCAAATTAGAGGGCGGGCTTCCGCTGCACACGCAGGAGGGGGAGCACTTCGAACACTGGTTATTGTCTTCACGTGGGCAACCTCACGTGCAAGTGTTGGCTGGTGTAACACCGGCCCGAAGTCTCCGCAGAGAGACTTCCTCCGGTCTAGAATGATTGCGGGGCCGGAAGCAGTACGCAGCGAGGGTAGGGGTGGCGGGAGGGGGAAGGGGAGTAGGATTTCTCGTATCTATGTCGGTTTCACTGCCGTCTCACCAAAGTCAATACTTTTTACGTTATTTATGCTCTTGTTTGATGCTGTCTGGAGAGGGAGGGGCTCGAAGTCATAACGAGAACAAAAGCACAGGATGTGTTCGATATTTTCTTCGATATCGCAGGAGTCGCACGTAAGTGTGTCTGACATTCCGATGCGGAAGGATTACGCTTTCGTGAATGCAGCCCCGATCCAGAAGCGGCGTGACAACGTTCCACTGGAGTGCGAAATTGTTGATGGCAGTCGCAGCTGCAGCGAAGGATCAAGTTTATGTAGGCGTCACCTCGAGAAACTAGGAGACGACCAATGAGCGTGCGTGATAGTCCGAGCCAGGAAATAAAGTCTCAAGACCATTTTCCGAAGACACGATTCCTGTACCACGGCCGTGAGCGACGCAAGCACAGAAAGCAATGAAGGCGTTGTTAAAGTATTTGAAGCCAACAGGCCTCTGTGACCGTTTGTTGACTTGGTGCATTCTTTCGAGTGTGCGGGCGACTGATTCTCTCTCTCCATTTCCTTCTTTCTCTCTTTTTATCCCACTATTACTTTCCCTAGTGCAGGGCAGCAAAGTGGACGTGCGTCTGGTTAACCTGGCTTCCTTTCCTTCCACCCCTTCATCTCTACATATACTCTTGTTTCGCTTATTGTTGCCTACGTAGGGTGGTTTAACGTGCGCCACTAATATAGGCTTTGTTCTAGTTTTCTTTATCTATCTATCTATCTATCTATCTATCTATCTATCTATCTATCTATCTATCTATCTATCTATCTATCTATCTATCTATCTATCTATCTATCTATCTATCTATCTATCTATCTATCTATCTATCTATCTATCTATCTATCTATCTAATCTCTGCTTTTCTGTATTCCCTTGTCCCAAGAACGTGTGCGCCCGTTTACTGATGGTAGTTACTTGTTAGATATTTCCAGTGTTTCTTATTCTTGACCGTTTGAATTCCTTATAACCAAGCAATGGTAACGACGTCTCGATCAAGTGACCCTTTATGAGCAATACTGGCCTGCGTATTGGAGACCAACCGTGCACTTTCTCTCCTTCGCAGCTATCACCGTAGTGAACAACAATGGAGCTACCATGCGTCCATATATGTTCACAAATGCTTCGTTTACTTGCGACTCTCTCCTAGACTACAAGCGTGCCCCTTTGGGCGCAACCGCAGCACTTCAACTCCAGGAGCCACGTACTACCCAGGTCCCGGCGCCCGCTCTGCCGACGGAGCTCGGTATTCATCAATCATAGCGGCGCTCGCGTTTAGTCGTCTGTAAATGCAGCCAGCGGCAAAATTCCGAAATGTCCTCCTCCGTCAAGCTGCCGAGGCCAGTATAACCCTTGCCGCCTTGTTCTCCTTGGTCCTCCCGGTGCATTTTCTCTGATCCCTTCCCCACTGTCACCGCCCGTTCCACGTTCTTCTCCTCTCTATATTATTTCTTTCTTTTTTTCTTCCTTCGAGCTTCTGCAACGTCGTACACTTTACAGACGAACGCGGACGTCCAGTTCAGCGCCCAAGGATTGCCGAATATATACGACACCCCCGTCAGTGTTGCCAGAGGCACGTGGGAGAGATTTTCGCGGGCTGCCGAGAAAAAAAAATATATTTATAAACGCGGCAAACAGTTGAGGGGGAATCGAGAACAAAACGTGTTTGGTTTGGTAGAGACAAAGGGCTCAATAAATTTAACGCTCTCGCCGCTGCTTCCCGCGACCCCTCTCCCAGCAACTCCCTTCATCTCTCCTGTGTTGTTCCCTCCGTGTTTATGTAAGCGACAGACGCGAGATGAGAGATAGCAGACGGCAGCAAAACGCCGCGACGAGACGCCTGTTCTTGCGCGCACGCGTAAGCCTCCTCGCTCGGCGTTTATGAAATTGCCATTCGTCTTTCTTTGTTCTCTCTCTCTCATTCTCCTTGTTTCTCGCCCTTTCTCACGATTCCAAAGATCTTCAAGCGCTCCCTGCGGCATTGAAAAAAAGAATACATATATGGAAACGCGCTAACACCGTTACTGCTTCGAGCCTCTGTCGGAGACCAGGCTCCAGCAGGCTCAATGTTGTTGCCACCCACCCTTTTCCTTTTGAGTTCTTTTGTTTCTTTTTTACAAAGTTGACGTTATCTTGAATGTTACACTGCTTTGATACTATTTATAAAAAGGAGGAGAAAAGGCCTTGGGGAAAACTGGCGTTGAGAGACGTGAGAATAAGTACAGCGCCCTCAGGCCACAGAGCTCACCGCTGCTCGCCCTGCTCCTGCTCAGAAACGGTGGAGGCACGAATGATAATGTCAGTATTTCCTAACTGTTCGCCTCTTTTTCTACTTTCTCTTTGTCTTTCTTTCTTTCTTTCTTTCCTTTCTCTTCTTTCTTTTCTTTTTGCTTTTTGTGTTGTTGTCTTGCTGCTAGCAGCGTTTGTCCACAATGAAATTAGCTTGTTACACCACAGGCCACATTGAAACATCCAGCAGTTCGCGCCAGTGAAAGAGGCGAACAGCAATAAGCATTCCTAATCCTAAAGGAGTAAAGGAGTATCTTACGTTGCAGTTATCTTTGGTAAATTGCTTGCGATACCCTTAACATCAACATGCGTATATATATATATATATATATATATATATATATATATATATATAGAGAGAGAGAGAGAGAGAGAAGTGTAACGGTATAGCGGGTCATCCTCTCCAGCGCTTTTAATCGTGAATGCCGCTCGTGCTGAGAGTCCGTGCCCTGCGCTAACGGTCGATCCCAAACGTCGGTGACTAATAAACGCCTTTGCAAGTGGGTAAGGTTGCTTCGACCGACAACGTCAACCTTGGATCTTCGATCCCGTACCTACGCTCAACCTAGCGTGAAGACTCATCACAGCAAACGTCTCCTCGGACGGTTCTGTGCTCTGATGTGCCTCGCCACAGGGACCCTGCCATTTTGTCGGTGGACGACACCGACGTCGAGGACTGGCTGGCGACGTATGAAAGGGTAAGCGCCCATTAAAAATGTGACAATCCCGCCAAACTGAGCAACGTTTCTCGCGAGTGTCGCCATTCTCTGGTACAACAATCATGAGGCCGGCTTTCCGACGTGGTCCTCGTCAAAGAGCTCCTTAGTGACTGTGTTTGGTCGCCCTGCTGTGCGCAAGCTGAGAGCGGAACTCTGTTTGCGAAAACGTGCACAGCAGCCGGGCGAATCATTTAGCAGCTACATAGAAGATGTACTAAGCTTGTGTAAGAAAGTCAATGCAATGGTGGCGGTCTCCGACAAAATCAGAAATATCTTAAAAGGGATCGCGGAGGGTGCTTTCAACAAGCTACTGGCCAAGAATTCTCAGTCCGTGACAGACATCATCACTCTATGCCAAAGCTACGGGGAGCTACGCAGGCAGTGCTCGTTGACACGTCGCCCTTCTTCGCATGGCGACCTCATTGCTGGTCTGGCTACCATCTCCAACCAGTCAGCGTTGCTTGCTGAAGTGAACGCCTTCTCTCCTTGATCTCCTTCGCTCAGCCGCCGAATCTCCAACAGCCGGCATCGAATTTCATGCCTCCGCTCCACCGCGCGATCGAGCAAGAAATCACCGAGGTCTTGCCAGACCAGAGCCAACATCTTCTTGCGGCAGCACCACTAAGCTACGCTGACGTCGTTGCGCCGCCCCAGTAGGTCCCGGCGACTGCACCACTCAGCTACGCTGAAGTCGTTGCGAGGACCCAGCCACTCTCTTCAAGTACGCTTCTCCGTCCTGCCGACTTCGTGCCTATACCCCGACTGCCGCCCGCCGCGCAGTCATGTCAACAGCCACCTCGTACAACGCGTCCTGTGACATAGACGGAAGCTGCCCCGTCGAGCCGGTGGCGTACTTCCGACAACCGGCTAATATGCTTTGCGTGCGGCTACGCCGTTCACGCCGCATGTTTTTGTAATCGTGTGCAGCCGCCTACCGCCGCGCCACCCGTGACAAGCTAGTCCAAGCGTCGATACTACGCCCCCCCCGTCGGCTGTGTCACCGACATTGCGCCCGACCACAACTACACGGCCGTTCGGGCGCGTCGGCATCAATTTGTATGGACCACTTACCCTGACATCTGCCGGTGACCGCTGGGCCGTCGTGGCTGTTGACTAGCTCACGTGAAACGTCGAAACTGCCGCTCTCCCAGCGGCTACAGCGCGCGATGTTGCCTCCTTCCTGCTTCGCCGATCCAAACTGCTTCCACCACAGGAATTGCTCAGCGATCGTGGACGTGTCTTCGTGTCGGAAGTCGTCGAAGCCATCCTCCACCACGTTGTGCACCGCGCTACATGCTTACCACCCGCAGACCAACGGCCTCACAGAACACTTTAACCGTACGTTTGGCGACATGCCCGCAATGTACGTAGCCTCCGACCACACAAATCGGTATGCTATTCTGCCCTTCGCAACTTACGCGTGCAATACCGCACTCAGAGCACCACTCAACTTCCACCCTTTTTGTTACCGCATGGCAGGACACGTAGCACGACATCGACAAAATCCTCCCGTACAAGTCGGATGCATCTGAGTGTGCGCCTATTCATGCACAGCCAGACATGCCGAAGAGTGTCGCGATCTCCCGCGGGCCTCGAATTCAAATGACGAAGAGCGCCAGAAGGGCATTCGCGGTGACACCACTTCTGCGCACACGTTCCTCCCTGGAGCGCTTGTGTGGCTCTCTGTCGCTTCCACTGTTCCGTTGAACCGTCTTCTGCAGCGCTTTTGCTCGTGAATGCCGCTCGTGCTGAGAGTCAGTGCCCTCCGCTAACGGTTGGTATTAAACGCCGGTGACTAATAAACACACCCCGAGTGCACCACTGCGCTCGTGGTGTGTTGTGTGTTTCTTTCGCGGTACTCGTTTTTCGCGCAGTTTTAACCTACGTTCAAATGCATGATTCATATGTTTGAATGTTCCTTCTGTAGGAAACAATACATCGGTGAAACGGGACAAGCAATGAACGTCACGTTAAACGGACATCGCGCGGACATAGCTAAAAGCTAAAAAGCTTCTCGAAGACGTCGCCGAGCATTTCAACCAACCAGATCATAACTTTGATGAACATAATCTCTACATCCTACAGTCAAATTTCCGTTCTGTGCGAGACAGAAAATACAGAGAATCGTACCTCATCCATAAGTTGAAGAGATCGCAACCAATAGGCATAAACATTTCATGCTATGTTAAATTTCAAGCTATAGGCAATAACACTTAGTTATTTTTCATTGGGTTGCTTAGTGTTTTGTATTCCTTCTTTGTTTACTCCCGTTCTTTTTTCCTTATATATATATATATATATATATATATATATATATATATATATATTCAATTTGGTATTTTCTTCCATGGATTTTCTTCTGCTGCTTTTTTATTCCGTCTTTCATAGTGACGATAGCTCACTGACCTCCAGCGGAGCAGATATAGCCCCCCCTTGCTCCCCCACCCCGCTTCGTACAGGCCCCTTCCACGAAAAAACACACGGCTGGCTGACTCACGGCGCTTCCCCACATTCCTCCACCGATGTTGAAAAGCACACCTTTCTTTTTAATTCTACAGCCTCGCCACTAACACACCCTCGGTCGCTGCCGCGCCCGCCTGCCTTACCCTCTCTCGCCTTTAGAAGAACCCTACTTATATATACGGTACCGAGGAAAGCATATGTCGCCTTGAAAAAGAAAAGTCCACGTGTCGAAACGTTGGCTCCCGCTTTTACGTCGTTCATGGTCTTGAATTTCAATCTCCCGCCTTCCCCGTGTTTCCCACCATTCTGCTTGGTTAGATAAGTAGTACAATTTACAAGGGAGTTTAAAATCTCTACTAACCTTTGTTTCTATAGGTATTTCATTCGAAACTTTTGCGCCGGTCAACTTAACCCTTCAGTGTACAAACTGCTACATTTTGGTAGGTTGAATTAGAAGCTTGCCTAGTGATACAGTTTGGGAAAAAGAAAATACTCAATGGTAATGGAGAATAATTTGGATAATGTTGTTTATCGTGATGCAGATCTTATGATTTCGTAGTGGCATAAAGGATAAGACACTGAGCTCTTCAAAAAAAAAATTGCATTTGAAAAGCAGAATGGGTTGAAGGTAATGGTGCGGAATGCCCATTTTTGAAGACGCAGTAAAGGCGATAAGTGCGTTACATGTGTAAGTCCTCATGATTCAATGCAATGTGAGAGGGACTGAATGAAAAGTATAGAGATCTACGCACGGAAGAGGGAAAATACTGCTTGTCTTTTATCAGAGTGTAGCACCCAATTGCTAATTTCGTACATACATTGTTTACGTGATCCTTCCACTGCAAGCGGCTGTCCGAAAGGACCGCTAAGTATTTGAACCAAAACACTTGCTGAATTAAAGTGTCGTCTAGCGAGAGAGAAATTGAACGGTAGTCCAATATCTTTTGTCCAGAGTGAAAAACGACATTTTGATTTTTATGCGTTCGGACTCAATCGAGTACCTGGAAACCAGGAAGACGGAGCTGACAGCTCTATCATTATATTGTTATGCAGTGTTATATGCGTATTACCGGTAAATGTAATTGTCGCGTCATCTGCATACATTAAAATTTCTTAAAAGTGCAGTGTCTGAGGAATATAATTTGTGCAAAGAAAAAATAATAAAGGACTCAGAAAGGATGCCTGTGGTACGCCGCATGATATATGTTTCACTTCCGATACGAAATCATTAATTACCGCAAATAGCATACAAATGATAAATAACTAGAAAAGAATTTCAGTACGTTGTCAGCGAAGCCATAGCCTACTAATTTGCGCAGTAATATATTACGGAAAACTGTTTTTAATACCTTCTTGATGTCCAAAAACAACACAGCTGCAATTTCATTTTGGGTGTATAGTACAATTAATGAGTTGTGAAGGGCTTAATACATCTGTAGATGTTGACTCGTTTGAAGCAAAGCCATGTTGTTGTGTAACACTAATATTAATTTCGTTAATAAATTTCTTTAGTTGCTGGGCTACTAGTTTTTCAAAAAGGGTGTTCATGATAATACCGATATAGGCCTACTGCCATACTCGGTTCGTTGTGATCTCAAGATTTGTATGTGGGAACAACTTTATTAATTTTAGTATTTCTGAATAGGGACTATTCTCTAGGGAAATAATAAAGAGGTGGCATAAGTGCGCGCAAAGGGTATCGATATTTTCCTTATGCACTATTGTCTGGATGGAATCATGACTAGTTGCTTTACTCACCGGCATTGTACTGACAACGGATTTTGTCTCATCGATAGAAATGACATGAAACTAGAGTCTACTGCCGACAGCCATACGTACAATACCAGTAGCTGTCAACGATGGAAATATTTAGCGAGGTTTAAACCAGCATTGATGAAAAAAATTGTTAAAATCGTTGGTCACTTGCGAGGAGATGCTACTAGGGGCTACTCGCTTTTCTTAGTTTAATCCAGTTGTATCCGTCACACTCTTCCACTGTTGTCTTGTATCGCTTTTTTTTTTCGAGTGATAAGCCTAGTGACGTATTCCTTCTATGATTTTCTCAACGTTGCAACAGATTTATTCCTGTAATACTTAAACTGGGCATCATAGTATTGGTTCGCTCTGTCCTTTTTCCATTTACTGTCGCTCGCATAGTCTATGTGGACAAATTGATTTGGATACCTTGGATACAGAGGTAGCCCACGGCCGCAACAGAAATATATGACAGTGGATCGTAATGATATCACATAAAGGGATATTTTGAATGAACACTATATGGTCTGTTAAAGATGCAAGTTGACTGGTCATTCGTCTGGTAGTCGTGATAACATTTCTATATATGGTTGAATGACTGGATAATAAGTACATAACCACTGCAATAATTACCCAATAAATTCAATATTAAAATCACCACAGATAACAATGGTATCATTTTGTATTGTGAGCGGGAGCAAACTAGCCTCCATTTCTGCAATAATTTTGCAAGGAGACGCCTTTGATTTCCAAATTGTTCTTTCCAGTAGGTCTACTACGTCACTCCTCAGTTATTTCAAGCCATTTACAAGGCGACTGTTTTCTTTTCCAAGATCCCGATTTCCAACACAGACAACGCCTTCCCTTAGAGTCACCAGTTTGGCATTGAATTTCTCAGACATCTCGTTCATAAGATCCATTGATGCCTTCATATTTCCTATTTATCTGAATATAAACCCTTTTAAATCCTTTTTAACTTTTTCCTGCGCAAGAGTAAACCCATCCGCTAGCCCAGCAGAGGCTTTCGCCAGGTGTTTTACAGTATCCGGCTCCCATCTTTATAGCACAGAAGCGCACACACTTAGAGCAAACCAGGAGCTAGAAGAGAGTTCTTACGAAGGTTTTATTCGTGGTTCGCGAAGGGGCACAGACGAAGACTAGAATAAGACAGGACGAGCGCTATCCTGTCTTCTTCTAGTCTTCGTCTGTGTCCCTTCGCGCTACAAAGAGAGACTACGCTACCGTAGCAACTCACCCTACTGTCCATCCTTTTACAAGCTTTTATGAAAGAATGTACCTGCTTGGAAGCAGGGCAATAAGTAGGTGAATGGCTGTTCAATCCCTGCGGCTGCCTGGCTTGCTCCAAAGTGATGCCCGTCCGCCGTCGATTCCGCTTTCTATAGGGGTAGCATGACGTCACAGGTCAGTACCACGCAGGCGTGGTTCGTCGCAGGCTTGAGCCGATAGCGCTGGCCCACGCCGCAATTCGTGAACTTTAGCACGCGGAAATGGTGTAGCTGGAACCACCGTCGGTATGGCCACCAAGAACTTGGCCGCAGGAAAAAACTGCGTTGAAGCCGAGCAATACGTAGATGAATGGCTGTTGAATCCCAGCGGCCGCCCTGGTTCATACCAAAGTAGGTGTGCTTCATCCTGTCGTTTTTGTGGTCGTTCCCTCTGCGCTATACAAAACGGAGCCAGAGAGGGAGAGTGCTAAATGGAGAAAGGTAAGGAGGTCAAGAGGCGGAGTCCAAACAGACTTACAATTTGCATACCTTAAACGGAGGTTAATGGGGAATCAGTACAGAAGAATAAAATGAGGCAGAGCGTGAACACAGCCTGCACACAAGAATATGCGCAACGATGTGGTTTTGAATGCGCGCAGGCCTGACTGACATTGTGCAGTAGGCCTCAAGTCCTGAAGTCCGCGGACCAATGCCTAGGCGCATACGTTTTGCTCGTGCACACGCTACATTTGCTGTGAGCATACCTGGAAAGCACCATTACTCGGCCTCACTACGCTGCCCGAGTCAGCGTCATGACTCCAGATAAAAATGGTTCAGAAAATCGCTTAAATGGTCTTTAATATATCACACGCTCCTCTCCTGTACCCGGGAGGTCAATTTAGAGTATGTTTGGATGCTAGAAGTGTGGTGTTTTCCATTACCCATTCACTCTTTGAGGCCATACCTATGAAAATAAAGGGTTGTTCTTAGTGATTGCTCGAGATGCTGCTCCTCTGGCAACCTTCGCGCTTGGCTTCTCCCATGTGTCCAGAAAGGACAAAAATGAAGAACCGAACGTTTCCCACCTTACTCCCCAGTTGTCCTCAAAGCCTCATCGTAGTAGCTTGTTTGTAACAGTATACATGTAAGCACCGTAGTGGCAGAGTGAAATTAGCAAAATCTTGCATTTAAAATGTCACGGGACTGCGAAAACAAAACGGGCGTACCTGGCCCGTTACTCTTAGCAAAGTTCTAGAGGTGACGCGTCGTTTTGAGGGACAGAGAAACAAAAAAGGAAAGGTAGGGATGTTAATCAAGGACGTCAGCCACAGAGGAATGTATACTGTTTCTGCGTAGCCGCAAATCCGGGCTGTCCAGTGTGCCCGTGACCAGGCCAGTGGGCTATACCTGCCTGTCCCGACGTGGAACTAGCCGGGTGCGCGACAAGTTCGCATCCTCGCCAGTCCTGCAATAAAGTTTATTCCCTCACTCACTTACTTGCTGTCACAAGCGTTCGTACAGGCCAGTAGACTTCAAGAAGTGCAGCATCGCTGATATGCCAACACTGCATAGCATTGCGTCCCTGTCGGTGCGCTTTGCAAATCGGTTTGAAAACGCCGGTACCTCGAAAACACGTCCAGAGTCTACATATCGAAATACATAAGTTGAGAGGTCATGTCGCGAAAACATCGAATGAATTTAGTGAAAACATCGAACGCACGCCTTCAGCCTATCGAATGCATGCTGAAGGTCCAATGAATAACTCGGCGTGAACAGTGAGACAGAAGTATACAATTTAGTGAAGAGGAGGCGTCTCATTTTCAGTGTAACTCAGTCTCTGTCCGCCACGTTGTTATTTTCAGGCCAGGAGGCGGCCATGAAGCACCTCTCCATCAAGGAGCTGCTTCCGGGTACGGACCACTTCATGACCTACGAAGGGTCGCTCACCATGCCTGGCTGTCACGAGACGGTCACATGGATTGTCCTCAACAGGCCGATCTACATCACCAAGCAGCAGGTATACATGCACGCGTGTTCTCACACACTGTCTGTTTTCCTCTGACTTCCTTACTTACCTACCACCTTTTCCTTACCATTCCTTACCACCTATTTTCCTGCGTATAAAAGGTGCGCGTCGCTTCTTTGGAGAGCTGAGAGAATACATGGTCCACCCACCAAGGCAGCTAAGTGGCTATGGCATTGCGCTGCTCATTTCACGGTCACGGATTCGGTCTCGGCTGCGGCGGCCGCATTTCGATGGGGACGAAAAGCAAAAACGCTCGCGTGCTTATATTTAGGTGGACGTTAAAGAGCCCCAGGTGGTAAAAATATAATGCGGAGTCATCCACTACACTGTGATTTCGACCGTAGTCAGATCGTGGCTTTGTCACGAAAAAAACCGTGGAAAGCAAATTCGTTAAATTTATTCTGTGATCCCACATGTCTTTCTTCACATCCTCTCCCATATTCTCGCGCCGAACCGCAATTGCAGCACGCATAATGAATGACTTTTGGAGTCCTTTTGACTTCGCGGCACATTTAAAGTGTAGCTAGCGGCGACAAATTGTGACACTACGCTAGCTAGCTTCGAAGTTCCGGCGCGAATGAAACACGCGGTGACTCGGAGACGCGTTAAACTGCGAATTCATAATCAAACTACACCGTCGAATAGTGTTTTTCTCGATGCAGCCGTATGCACTTTTTTCCATGAAGCTCACACATTTTCATTTCACGACCTGTTGAACTGCTTCGGTCAAAACGAAACATGCTTTCTTAGCCGCAATCACTGTAACCTCTGCAATAACCCTTCCTCGCCTGCAACACAGGTTTCGTGGTATAGAAATTGTCTGACTTCTCCCGTTGTGCTTCTTTCTGTGGCAGACGGCGCTATATAATACGCGGTAAAGTTTGCTCGCTAAACTAAACGAAGAAGACAAAAAAAAATAAACGAGGACACCTAAGCCCTTCGTATGAATTGTGAATGCGAAAGCATTAATGTCCAACTAAACACCGCTGCGTGGTCTTTCGAGCTTTGCGTTACACCATAGCGTTACACCATAGCGTTACACCATAGCGGTACGCGCTGCCGGAACCAACGAGCAGGAGCAGCCTGCAGTGCCAACGCCGCATCCCACCGACGTCCGCGCGACGAGAGACCGAGGAAGCAGCAGCGGCCACCAAGGCCGGTAGGCGCACGTAGCAGCTAAGCACAGTAGGGAAGAGAGAGCGCGAGATAGATAGATAGATAGATAGATAGATAGATAGATAGATAGATAGATAGATAGATAGATAGATAGATAGATAGATAGATAGATAGATAGATAGATAGATAGATAGATAGATAGATAGATAGATAGATATGCGGACCGCGCGCTGGCTTCCGAGAGCGAGACGACGGCAGCCGCACGCGCGCGTCACGCGACTGCTCCGCCGACGACAACCCTTCTCGCCGCGCGGCTACGCGTCGCCGTATCTGCTCCACTGAGGCGCGCTAGTGACGTGGCGTGGCGGCCAATGGGAATGTAGGTCCTGTTTCGCTACTACAGACGCCGGCTGATGCTTTCGCATAAAAATAAGATGCTCGTACACAACGTGGCCTCAGTGGCCTTCCCTCTATCGCTGCCGATTCCCACCCTTCGCATATAACTCCGCGTACGCATCGACGGAGAATTGGAGCTCGCCGTGTAGCAGCAACGCAACCAAGTTGTACCAGGCGCGCGCAGGCAGGAAGAAGCGAAGGACTCACGCATATTAACAAAGGAGACCGCCTCGCGGCCGCCGCGCTCCTTGAAACAGGACGCCAGAGTAATTAGTCTCGCTGCCTCCAAGAGAACAAAAGCCTTCGCTAGTGCCCGGAATGAGCGGAGAGGGAGAAGATATCTTAACAGTGCCAACGCAGGAGGCAGCAGGTTGGGGGGCGAGGGGAGGGAGCTCCTCTGAAACAATGTTCCCAGATCCGCCCCCCCCCCCTTTATGCGCATTTTATTTCATTTCTTTTCCTCATCTCGCACAGCGCATCTCCTCGTCAGTCATGCGACCGGCCCGTTCTTGGCGGTGTCGCTTTTTATTACATTGTGCGAGCGAGCGCGTCGAGCATTATTTCTTCCATCTCCGCGTTCGCACGCGGTAGCTTGTCTTACGTGTTAGGCTTTTCCTTCTTTTTATTTCTCTCTCTCTCTCTCTCTCTCCCTCTCCTTTTCTTGCCGCTGTAGCGCACGTCGGGTCTCGTTCATATGCATGCGTGCCCGAACCGTGTAAGCCAATATCCGCCTGCGCGCAGCCTGTTAGGCTTATGTATATGCGCGGGCGGGAAGCGCGGCAAAATGCACGTAGCTGTCTTCTCGGCTTTCTTGGCAAGGCTAGTGGGGATAAGGGGAACAGTCTGGCGTTGTGTGTGTGCTCACGCGGAACTGATTTCGGTTAAAAACATAACTGCCCTCCCATTCCTGAAGAGCAGCTCGCTCCAGCCTTATCTCTCTCCCTCCCTCCTCTCCCCTCCAATTTCTTTTCCGCGGCATTGGCACTAACGTAGCTTGTGGGCATGCAAAGAAGAAGGCAGGGAAACGCTGCCCTCATTCATGCCAAAAACAACGAGGCAAATGCTTTCCTGTCGTGTAATGTCTGGCACGCTGTGTACTGTTTCCGGCTTGTTTGTCTGCAAAGGATTTTCGTATCACTTCTCTCTCTCTCTCTCTCTCTCTCTCTCTCTCTCTCTCTCTCTCTCATCTGCGCTTTTGGTTCAAACTTTCATGACACGGGCTCGCCACTCTCGTCTTCAAAGTTAGGAACGCCCCATGTCATCCTTAGCTTCCCCGAAAAAAAGAATAATATTAAGCTGAAGTCCTTACTGGCGTAATAACATCTCTTACGACAGCAAGATTGCGGTACTTGCAAGCTTTATTTTACTTTTCCTTGTTTTTTTTATCAGTAAGTCTCCATGGCTTTCGCAAGTTACCTTTCTTATTTTTGTGCCCATTTTTAATATTTCGTCACGAGCTGATGAGCTAGTTTAGTCCATTCTCTACTGGCCACTTTTCTTTTGCTCTGTCGTAAGCAGAAAGAAGAAAACTACATCGCTACCACGCGGGTAACTCTTCAGAAACCACACAGACATAAACGCCATTCTACATTTTTAAATCAGCATAACTCAACAGGTTGGCAGTAAAACAAAAGGTTCTCGAATCGTATGGAACGTTAATCACCAGAGAGAAAAAAAAAGGTAGCAAAGCTGGGAAAGGTGTGACAGCGGGCTGTCATGTGCCTCTTTTGTGACTTTTGTGAAATCGTAGAGAGAAAGACAGCTCAATTATTCTTCGGCGCCCCTTTGAATCTGATACGCGGTTCGTTTTCAACCTCATCCCTGTGCGTCACTTCTTTCTAGGACGAAAAAGCCTCTTGATTCAGGAACTGGAAGGCGCAAATGGATCGAGCGTATATCCTACTTGTTCTGCAGCTGCCATCCCCGACGATTTTTGACGTCACGGATAAGGAGAGAAGGAGTTGTGAAGCCATAAACACGCGCTGTGTACCCTTAGCCGCACGATCCCCCAATTCGCCTTCTTTCAGGCGCTGTAAATGACGAGGATTTCCTTAGATGTGACTCGGGCGCCGGGCCACGTCGCATTCACCGCGTCTCTCATTTAGTTATAGAAACCCGCTTCAATCCAAAACGGAAGATTTTTGTCTCGCGACCGGCGCAGCAACAATATTTTCTTACTCTTTCCAAATCTACCTTCATAGAAGAGGAGTCGACGTTGGAGTTTCAGTGTTGTAAATGTTATTTAAACGCCAAGAAAGAAAAAAAAACCTTCCCAAATATGCGCTTCGTCGGTATCGACCGCTTGAATGGCACGATGGATATTCGAAGGCGAATATCTGTAACTTTTTTTTTTAATATCGAGTGAACCGCAAACCAATGAAACTGAGATAGATAGACAGCTACTCAGGTAGAGGTGCTGACGTTGCCCGGATTACTACCCTGCACTCTTAATACGGAAAACTTTATTACTATCAAGCGTGGTGTAAGAATACAAACTCGAGTGAGCAGAGTGAGCGAAACCGAGTGAGCCGTGGGCCCAACGAGGCGAAGATAAGTTCCCTCGTTGAAACGTTCGTGAGGGACACTCCTTGTTCGGCCATTGCTGACAAAATTTTATCAAGGCGCCCGTCTTCACACATGATTCGAACCGCCGCCGTTTTACCTCGAATAATGGCTACGACCGTGGGGACCCCTCTTACTTATTGGTTATTTTTGCCTAGCCTAGAGTAAACATAATTCTTAGAAAAGTTTAGAGGGTCCGTATAGCATCGCTTCATAGGCCTTCCTGTTTCAAGAAGTCCTTGGGGTCATGGCCAATCAGTGCCATGCAAAAGTGCGCTCTAAAGCTTATCAAACATGTATGCAGAGCGGTTGCATTGTTAGACGCTAATTGTGGATGCACACGCACCATACGACTGTCTTTTCTAAAAAAAAGTATTTTTTCTATAAGACTGTTTCCTTTTTTAATTCAATTTAATTTCTGACGTTGCAAGCGCGTTTTGGAAACTGCTAAATCGACTCGAGGTCCCACTCAGTTGTAAGAGAGAGAGAGAGAATTGGCAGTTTATAAATCTCGCCTTCAACAATTTAAGACCTTTTGTCGCTGTCAGTCTCCACAAAAGTGTCATTGATCTTAAAAGAAAAAAACAAGAGCAAGAATAAAATCATCAGTATGCCAGATAATTGCGCCCCCCACTTCAAAGGTCTGCCGAGGAATACACAGTTTCAAACTGCCACTCTTCCTTTCACGCAGCTGTCGCTATTAATTTCTGAAGGTTCCTCTCAGATTACACGCCAGTGCAAACATGTCAACGGAGTATAACTCCAACACCAGACGGATACAGTGGCGAGAAATGGCTGACCGAGTTGCCAAAAAAGAAAATGAAAGTTTAAAGTCGCCGCCGCAAGTTCACGCTATGGAGCGCTCGCCAATCTTGATTTCGCAAAGGACCGTTTGCGGTACGCAACGGCGCACATATCTTGCGCTTTTGTTCGGCGACAAATTTCGTGCCGTCTTGTAGTTGCTGTCCCAGCCCCACGGCGGGGGCCCACACTCAGCCTGCGATGGCGCAATGTCAGAAGGATTCAATTAGAACATTTTGTAGCTTGTCTCCTTATTTGCCACAGGAACCAAATAAGGAGCTCCCCGCTCCCCATTAACACATACGTCTGTTAAAATCACAATCAAGAGGACAGAAAAAAAAACAAAGTGAAAGCGAAAGGTGTACAAAAAGAGAGAGTGCACGACAATATGACGCGTGTCTCTTCAGCGACAGTCATTAAAAACAAAGAAGGAGAAGAAGTAAAAAGGAGTATTAAATGCTTCTTCCGAGAGATTCTCCAGAACACTATTTTGGAACCCAGCAAAATGGACTCTTGAGAAACGCCAAGGCAAGCTGAAATATAATTGAGTCCAGCCGCTATAACGACAAAAAAATCGCATTTTCATTATGAAAATATTTGCTGTTGCGACAATTCTACGCCCACACTTCTACCAATTCTCCTTTCTCTTGTTCTTTTTCAACGTCTTTGCTGATTCTTCTTTTTTCTTTTGCCTTTTTAAATCGACAAAAGAAAAACGATTATGCCTTTTTTACCGTTAATGTTGCTGTTGTTTCTTTTTCACTTACTGCCATGGCGTACTAGAAGATTTCAATTTTGTGTCTTCAAGAAAAGAGTAATTATGTGGACACTATATGAAACATAGATGTTCCGTTGAGTTAAAGTTGAACAGAGAGTGTAAGTCCAGGCTGTCTCGAGCCTGTACTTGTCTTTAGACATTAGAGGCACAGTGAGCGTTTGACTTTTCTACTGCATTGTATTACAAGAAGATATACACGTGCGTTCGGAAATATTGGTCTGCACGTGATTAAATTCTCGTTCGCTTTTTTGTGCCCGTGTTCATTAACAGTTTCAATCTGAATTATCAGAGGATTATGTCTTGTCAATGTTCCAATGTTGCATTTTGACTTCCATGCACGGAAATAATTAAGCGTACGCAGCTGCCCGATCTCCTCATGATGCCGTCAACTGGGTTGCCATTCCTCTTTCGAGAGCCGAGGCAGCGAAAAAACTATGCCGGCTTGCGCTTTACCTAACGTTAGGTCGATGGAATTCATCCGACTTTACAAGCACACACCTCCATATTCTGGATCTCTACTTTGCAAACCCGTATTCCGCCTGACCTCCCGCCATGTGACTGCGCCCTTCTAGTCCGTCTATGGCTTGGAGTAGCATTCTCACATGTGTGCTCCTTTATGTCGGATTGGCCCAATAGGCCCTTTTGTGACTTATGCGGGCGTAGCGAAACGATCGCGAACCTTCCTTGCCTGTGCCCTCGTTTCAACCCGCAAAGAACAGCGCTTTCGGCCATGCTAGACGACCTGGACAAGCGCCCACTCATGGAAAGTAAAATTCTTGGAAATTGGCCTGCACGTACGTCAGCAAGAGTCGCTATAATGGCGTTGCCGCGTTATCTAAGAGGTACCGGACTATGTGACGAGTTGTCACTGTGCACTGTGGGGCGTCGACTGTGTTGGTGGGACCATTGACGCTGTGTATGGCTGTGCGGCACCTTCGCAGACTGTGTGACAGCGTCATGCAGAGACAGTTCTATGTTGCTGATTTTTTTTTTATTTGGTTCTTTGTGTCTCATCTCTCGCAGCGCCTTCCCCCTTTCCCCACATGGTAGCCTACCGGAGATAAACTCAGGTTAACGTCCCTGTCTTTCTAGTGCTTCTCTCTCTCTCCCCCTCCCTCTCTCTCTCTCCCTCTCTCTCTCTCTCACACACACACACTTCATTTGCTGCAGCTGTTGCACAGAAAAGGGGCTTCATATTTTAAGTCTCTGAGTCGTCTGAAGTGGACCAGGTAGCCATAATCATTCTTAATGAGTCGTTACAAGTTTAATCGTGCAACGCGATTGACAAAGGCAGGGTCAGTTCGCGCCACATACGGTCACTGGTTAAGAGAGAGCTGTTACGCTATGAAACAATTAATGATGTTTTTAAGGCGAACTCCTTAGATGGTTCGTTGCAATGGCTCGTACCCGAAAAAAACGACGTCTGGTCCAGTGATGCACAAAAAGAAAGAGTGATGCAAAAGATATCATCATCAGGAATGTCTCATACTCTCGTAAGCAAGCTAAGGTGCAATGGCTGAATATGAATGAAGAAGCGAAAGAAAAAAAAAAGAAGGCAGGAATGAAAAAAAAGAACGAAAGAACGAAAGAAAGAACGAATCGAAGAAGAAAGAAAGACCGAAAGGTAGGAAGGGAGAAGAAAGACGGAAAGAAAAAGAGAATGAAAGATCCTTTAGGCAGTGCATTAGGTGCTCGTATGTGTCCTTAAGGAGGTCGACCTACAGTGTCATTACGTTTACTTCCCACTGCACCTTGTAAGAAGCCTGACCCCTCCGATCGTATAACTTAATGCATTAGCACGTGACCAGCAGGATTTCGCCTTCATGTGTTACAGGAGTGTAACATCTTGCCAAACTGTCTTTTATTTTTCAACTGCGACTCATTTACGTAGCCTTCGTTAAGAATTCATCGTTTCTATACCTGAGCCTGACCTACTACCAACGGTGTCGATCTTAATCGCGTGTCAGCAACCTCTGCGATGCCCAAAAGCATTTGCAGGACGCGATGCTTTTAATCGGAATTGCACAACGTGCAGTACTAGTACTTGTGATTTCGAAACTCGACCTTTTCTTATTAATGTGCGTTGTGTGCTCAGACTTTGCGCGAACTCAGTGCACGCGACCTGTTCACTGCACTCTACTCCATGTACCACACAATTACCCTTCTCAGCGAAAAACCACTGACTCGACGTTGAGTCAGTGGACTATCGCGCGTAATCAAGGGCAACGCACGCGTAATGCGAAGACTTGGGATCGTGCCCCACTTGCGGCAAGTTGTTTTTTTCATCCGCTTTCATTGTTATTAATGAATAATTTCTTTACTTCAATTGGTGAGTACAAGTGACTTCCCCTATGTTGTCCTTGGTGTCTTTGTTGGCTTCTCATGATAGGATTAATAAAAATCGGGCCCCTCGGTTAACACCCTTTTCTTCTCGTTCTGACTCAATGCTGGCCATACATAAAATTGCATGTTCTGAAGCTCCGTAGAGGCACCTGACGACGCGAAGTTGTATGATTGCTTATAGTGCCTATAATGTTCCAGATGTGCATGCACGCACGCATACATACATACATACATACATACATACATACATACATACATACATACATACATACATACATACATACATACATACATACATACATACATACATACATACATACATACATACATACATACATACATACATACATACATACATACATACATACATACATACATACATACATACATACATACATACATACATACATACATACATACATACATACATACATACATACATACATACATACATACATACATACATACATACATACATACATACATACATACATACATACATACATACATACATACATACATACGTACGTACGTACGTACGTACGTACGTACATACATACATACATACATACATATGTAGATACGTACCCGGTCTAGTACTATAAAAGGGAACGCCCAAATCGATTTCAAGCGTTTTGGCATACCTCTGCCTTGAAGGTATCCTTACGAATCTAGAAAGTGATTTAGGCCGCATTCACATCGGTGAATAGAGATGTCGCGCGATCGGTTGCAACTAAAGAAGTGGAGTGAGTCACCGCATCCGACGTTCACACCAGCAAGCGCGACCCACCCATCGCCACACCTAACTGTCTTGCGATTGGGGGTGTTTGCGTCTACTCCCACCGCCAATTGCCACGTAACATAAGTGCCACCGTAATTCTGACGTCCTTCTCTTTCGTCGCAGATTGGTTCCGCAGCTTTGCGACTGAAGTAGTGCGGCTGAAAAAATTGACAGCGAGCGGCACGGTCCCTTTTCTACCAAAGTGACCATCCGCGACCGTCGCTTAGCGACCATCGCGTTGCTACGCGTGCGGCTGCACCGATTTCTTTCCATATGCAGTCGCAGCATGCGAAACAGGCTCTATAGCCGTATGACCTTTGTGATTCAGTGGTATGAATGCCGCCTTGGTGTTGCTCTTTAGTGCACCTTCAAGCTTTGTGCTCGAGTCGATGGCGATGCCGACAATTTAACGCTGCTCCTTCACCCCCACAATTCTCTCGCAGCTCTACCTTCTTCGAAAGCTGATGCAAGGTGACGAGCTGAACGCCAAGGCTCCGCTGTCGGACAACTTCAGGCCCACACTTCCGGTCAATCAGAGGCTCGTTAGAACCAACATTGACTTCAAGTGGAAACAGGTCAGTGAGTCCTGCTCCACGTTGCATTCGCGATGTGGTGGTAACTGCATATAGTTGCTGAGCTGAGCGTAAACTACATGGAACGCTTTTCCGGCGTCACTCTCGCGTCACGTTGGCGAGCTTAGGAGCTTCTAGTATACAAGCCGTGCAATGGGACCACGCAGTATCTTTAATGTGTTCTGTGGGGCTTAGTGATTATTATTATTATTATTATTATTATTATTATTATTATTATTATTATTATTATTATTATTATTATTATTATTATTATTATTATTATTATTATTATTATTATTATTATTATTAAGACGTGAGAAAGGCTGAGGGAGCCGCAAGAAATGGACGCAGCATGAAAACAGTGAGAAGGAAACTTGGCATAGGACAAACCAAGATGTATGCACTGAAAGATAAGCAGGGTAATGTCATCAGCAATCTCGAAGGTATAGGAAAAGCAGCGGTAAAATTCTATACTGACCTGTACAGTACCCAGAGGAGCCACGATACCTCCATTCGAAGCACAGCTTGCAAAGACTCCTTCTACCGATATTTTCTAGCGATGAGGTCAAAAGAATCTTGCAAGACATTAAATGGGGAAAAGCGGCAGGGGAACATGGAATAACAGTCGATTTAATCGAAGATGCAGGAGACATAATGCTTGAAGAACTGGCGGCCCACTATACTAAGTGTCTATCGACTTCAACGGTCCCAGAAAACTGCAAGAATGCAAACATTATACTACTCCACAAAAAGGGAGACGTTAAAAAATTGAAAAGTTATAGGCCCATTAGCTTACTCCCAGTATTATATAAAATATTCACCAAGATAATCTCCAATAGAATAAGGGCGACACTGGACTTTAGTCAACCAAGAGAACTGGTAGATTTCAGGAAGGAATACTCTACCATGGATCACATCCATGTCATCAATCAGGTAATCGAGAAATCCGCAGAGTACAATCAGCCTCTATATATGGCTTTCATAGATTACGAAGAGGCATTTGATTCAGTAGAGATACCAGCAGTCATAGAGGCATTCCGTAATCAAGGAGTGCAGACCTCTTACCTAAGTATCCTGGAAAATATCTAGAGAGATTACACAGCTACCTTAATTCTCCATAAGAAAAATAGGAAGATACCTATAAAGAAAGGGGTTAAACGAGGAGAAACAATCTCTCCAACGCTATTCACTGCGTGCTTCACTCACTGCGTACTGTTCACTGCAAGCTATTAAACTGGGAAGGTTTAGGAGAAAGGATCGACGGCGAATAGCTCAGCAACCTTCGGTTTGGAAATCACGTTGTCTCGTTCAGTAACACTAAAGACGAGTTACAACAAATGATTGAGGGCCTTAACAAAGAGAGTGTGAGAGTGGGATTGAAGATTATTATGCAGAGGACAAAGATAATCAAGAACAGCCGGGCAACTGAACAAGAGTTCAGGATCGCAAGTCAGCCTCTAGAGTCGGCGGAGGAGCACGTTTACCTAGGTCAACTAATCACAGGGAGCCCTGACCATGAGAAGGAAATTCACAGAAGAATAAAAATGGGTTGGAAAGCATACGGCAGACATTGTCCGCTCCTGACTGGAAGCTTGCCATTATCGCTGAAAGGAAGGTGTACAATCAGTGCATTTTACCGGTGCTGACATAGGGGGCAGAAACTTGGAGACTGACAAAGAAGCTTGAGAACAAATTAAGGACCGCGCAAAGAGCGACGGAACGAAGAATGCTAGGCATAACGTTAAGACACAGAAAGAGCGTGGTCGGATCAGAGAGCACACGGCTATAGCCGATATTCTTTGTGACATTAAGAGAAAAAATGAGGCTGGGCAGGTCATGTAATGCGCAGGTTAGATAGACAGTGGACAATTAGGGTTACAGAATGGGTACCAAGAGAAGGGAAGCGCAGTCGAGGACGGCAGAAGACTAGGTGGAGCGATGAAATTAGGAAATCCGCTGGCACTAGTTGAAATCGGTTGGCGCAGGACAGGGGTAATTGGAAATCGCAGGGAGAGACCTTCGTCCTGCAGTGGACATAAAATAGGCTAATTATTATTATTATTATTATTATTGTTATTATTATTATTTATGTGTTAGTAGTAGTAGTAGTAGTAGTAGTAGTAGTAGTATAGAAAACATCTATACAAATTTAACAGAGAAAAAGAGCAGGAAATGGGCAGGCAACTGCCACTGGAAACGCACAATGCCTGCCTACTCTTTAGGAAAGAAGGGACAGAAACATAAAAATGGAAGGATACGAGAAAGGGACGGAAAGAATAGAGAGAGAAAACATTTATTCGGACCATCGAGGTGGTTGCTCTAGAGGTCGAGTGGGTGGGGTCCTCATTCCAGGACTCCACTGGTCATGGCTGCTCGACGTACTTGCTGGACGAGAGCTTCTTGTCCCGCCAGGGTATCGCCGAAGAAAGAACGAACAAGATGACAGACCAAGCGCAAATTTTAAAATAAAACAATGACAAAGGAGTATGGTATCAGGAACATAAAAGAAATAACTAGTGTTCAAAGGCGACAAAGGCGAGATAGAACTCCCATATTTTACTGCGAATACATCGCGACTGTAACCTGCTGCTAAACAGACATTTCTGTACCTGACGATGCCCAGCTGAATATACGCAGGACAATGCAGTCCGCGTTGCGAATTCACTTAGGAGCTAATTACGTCTGTGTCTGCATCTCTTAAGATAATTGTGTATGCGATGTGCGAAAGAATCATTTTCTTTGCGAATGAACAGATACGCTTTGCGATGTGGCACCCACGGTGAAAATTTAGTGCGGGAAGCAATCAGGAGTAGCGTTGCAAATTAACAAAGTGCTGTGGACATTAGAAGGCGGCCCTTGCAAAAGAGTACCCGTAATCTGAAATGGTCGTTGTAAGCAAAGTAATAAATATTTCTATCTGAGACATTGCACAAATACAACCAAATGCGATCCGATGTGGACACTAAAGATTGCTTTGCAAAATCGGAAATCATTAAGTGCGCTAGCTAGCGTCCGTTCTACACATCGGTAGCGGGGGAAAAGGAGACGAGATCACGTGAACAGCGGTTGTCATGAGAACGTCATGCTGTTGAGAAAGCCTGGTGCGTCACCATTTTCTTTGGGAGGAAAGTGGGACAGCTCCGCTGTTTGTTGGGCAGTAATTCTGAAGAGTCGAATATGTATGATAACAGCTTTCTGTTGACGTGTTTAAAGAAACTCAATAGGATAGTTTGCACAAAATGAGTAAAGGCCGTATGGTAAGTAAATATGTGGGCTTTCTGCTCATTTATTGGTAAGTTTGCCGTCAATGCCAAATAGTTGTTCATAATCGCTTCTATGCTATCATTAGCGACTTTTTCCAACTGTGTGCGGGATCTTGAGATTTTTCTGATACTTCAAAACTTCGCTTACTGTGCTGTTTATTTTTTTTTTTATTTTTAGCCCCGCACGCAAACCTGCAATGTACAGTTACGATGAGTGTGGCTGCTCACAGCCTCTTCTTTTGTCTACCGTGATAAACATTATCGCAAATGCCTTACATTTATTATAAATTGCTTTCCAGGGCTCCAACTGCCCATCCATGTACAAAAATATGTATTATCAAGGTAAGCGAAAACGACCATAAAAATTTACTAATTTCATTTACGAGCACTGCACATATTACACCGCACGGACCTAAGTACCACACTGTAATCCACGCATTCTGTACTGTTGTAACACAAGGACAAGTGCCTGTGTGGAATTACGGGGTAGAGACATTCGCTGAAACCCCACCCTGCGTAGCCCCGCTGTTAGTTTCCTTTTCCTTTATAATTTTCACTATTAATGCTAAACTGGTTACCAGACAACTCTGCAGCTGGTCAACCTGTTATTCGAAATAGTTTCTCCGATCGCGGCCATTACCTTTGTTGCGCAGCAGCCAAAAAGGGAACACGGATGATGTAGCACTTTTCCGATGTCATATCATGGAGGCATGCTAATCTGGTCAATGCTCACGTTAAGAAGGAATCAACAGGACGTAAGAAAACATACCACCACTTTAGTTTACTGCGTCTTTGCATAGTACTATCAAAGTAAACGGAAAGGTGAACGTGATCATGCAAACAGCGCCTGTAGCGCATGATTATTTGCAAGCACGAAGAGGCACCGCCGCGCCCCCCGTCATGTGTACGTGACTTAACGTCGAAATTCGACCCGCCACACTAAAACCCTCATGCCACTCTCGGGGCCTGCTTTTCAGAGTGTCTGACAGGGCATGTGATTCGCGCTCTAATCATACGGACAACAAAGAAACTTGCATTTACACCCCGGACCAAATTGCCGCAAAGGTAAATTCATACGTTTGACAAAAATGGCTGATTTAGTTGATCGTTGTTATATCGTTGCTTGCAAGAGGGCGCAGCCAAGTGTTTACTGGTATTTTAAATCAGCACCTTCATCTACGTCGCGGTCGGGGCACAATCCGTCTGCCTTGATAATCCACCTCGAATTCTAGGTCAGGTGATCTGCTCACAGAGTCCATGAGTTGGCCTGCCACGCGAACTCCATTTAGATGACCACAGGTGTGGCGAGACCGGCATCGCGCGATTTAGGAGCCCTTGTGGGCCCCCAACGCCCAGTTCCCGTACTGGCACATGACAGTGGCTGCATTTTGAGTGTTCCGTCTCGCAGCTGTAGGGAAAACGCCCATCCTCTTGGATGCTTCGCATGCACTACGAACACCGCATTCATACTTGCCAATATATTTAAGCATTCTTTCTAATACACGCACGATCGTAAACATACCATTTACTGGTACAGGTCTGATTCCCTAATTGAAAGTATTTGTCTCTTTCTTCCCGACCTTCTTCGCTCGGGACGATCCGGATTGCAGCAAATACCAAATTCGTAGGACCGTGAGTGGCGGCGACCAACCGGATGCCCCAAGAAGCGGGCCAAACTCCGGGTGCTGCGGGACGCTTTGCCACGCCCGAGCTTCGACAGAGGAGCGTTCGCCGCCCCTTGGGCCGCATTTCAGTGCGCGCGTGTGCGTTGTTCGAAAATGTGGCTGTGTCTGTGCGCGCAGTTCCCCAACGTGCTCCCGCTTTGCTCCGAGCAGCGTCACAGAAGAGGAGGTGTCATAAACTTTGTTATCCCGTTTCTTTTTTATCACCACAGGCGCCAGAGGACAATTGACGGTTCCTTACCAATGATTTGGTGTGAAGTGAGCTTGGAGAATTTACTCTTCGTTGACGCGATAGTAGGTTCAGTGCTGCAGGTGAGTGTGTGGGCTCACTGGTGTGAAACGTTGGAGGGGCTGTTGTAACGCACTGACGGAGGCAGTGATAACATTCCCGCGAATGCTTGGGAAGGCGTCAAGAAAACGTGTTTCTAGAATCAGAGACGCACGCCTTCAGAAAAGTCGCTGCCCACGAGGAACGCTCTTAGTGATGCTCCTACAGAATAAAACGCTGAAGAAGCGTGGAGCTTGAGATGCGCTGGGGTCTGTTATCACTATTTAGAGTGAAATGAGTTTAACTTCGTGGCCCAGAATAATGTGCGGCTTCATTTAAAAACGGCTGCAGAGTACAACGGACTAATTTCGTTCAGTAAAGTTAGTATCTAGCTCAGAAAGCACAAGCTACTTTGTCAATGTTACTTGACTAAAGGATTCATTTGGCGTCAAAATTAACACAGCTTTGCAGCCATTATTATCTACAAAAAAACTTGGATGGCATAAAGAATGGCCATGTTCCATTGATTGTCGTTATGCTCATTCTGTTTGGAGTGATGTGCTGATATTACATATTGGCAAAGAAAAAAAGAACAGCACGAGATGTGAAAAATCAGGCATACTCCAGCGCTCGGAGTACTCTTTGCGAAGACAAATTGTCTCTACTTTAAAAGCGATAATGACAAGTTTACAGACTACTCAGGATTGTCGGAGGATTCTAGCACAGCTGTGTGTGCTACATCTGGGTGGTAAAAAATGACGCCCGCGATTTTGGAAAGGAGGGGAAAGGAAGTAGGGCAAAGGAGGGGAGAGCGGAGTGGATAGGAATTATCCGGCGCAATTGATTTTCATTTGCTCCAGTGAACAGCGGTTTCCGTCTCAGGGCCTTTCACGTGTCATTAAGGATGTTGCGTTGCTACGTGAAACGCTTACAAAAGCGAGAAATGTCGATGGGTATAAAGCTGTAAGAGATGCTGTTACTTTTCAAAATCGCTTTTAATAAGGCTATTCAAAAATACTTCGCAGGATACTTGAGAAGCGTTGATGCAGGCTTGAGCTGGGTAAATTTCTTATGACCTAGAATACTTCTTAAGGGGTAAAAAAAAGGAAACTGAGCAACAAGCGTCTGCGCACACAGGGTATACTTTCTCATTTAACTCTATTTATAGTCAAGTAGTAATTTTTGATTGGAAGTTTATTTCTAGTTCTTTTTCTCCCTGCCAGGGTACATTCGCTTAAATGTCTTAAATGTGGTATTTGTCTACGGGCGCAGTGTTGCCGCCAGTGATTCCACACAGAGTACACGAGGGGACACAAAAAGATAGAGAGAGAGAAAGAGAGAAGAGAAATTGGAAGGAAAGATGTCAATGCAGCTGCATCGTAACGTGCTGACACGATGTACGCGATGCAGAAATGCATCGCGGGCTTTTGTGCGTTTGTGTGTAAGCGTGTGTACATATGACATGGCGGCCCAAAGAAGCGAGACGGCTGCTGTGGAACAACAGTTCGACCACCAACGTGAGAGAGAAGATTAATTAACATCGCATCTCGCGGTTTCGGCGTCAGAATTCGGGAGCTCGAGGATCGGGATTACGAGCAAGGCGGGGAACGGCATCACCACCACCAGCAACAACAGCAGCAGCAGCAGCAGCAACGCTACCTGAGATGGCCTCGTCGAATGCGACGGCGACTGTGACGCACCCACGTCAGATTCTAGTGCTTCCTAGGACACGGACCTCTCGTTTTATTTTGGACGACACCGTTTCGACAGAGCGTCCGCAAGACTCCCTTTTTTTTTCTTTTTTTTTTTCGAAGGCGCCGGCAGTCGACTGAAGCTTACGCGTGACGAAGCCGAGTGCCGCGGAACGCATCGCTAAGCGTGCTTTTAATTTCGGACCTGCACGCGAGTCCAATGATTTCTTTTTTCTTGCCTCGTCCTTCTTTGCTATTATTATTTCAGTGTAGGCGTTGCAAATGGCCCAGTACAACTCGAAATTGAAGGCATACGCGTACGATAAAAAGAAATGCGCGACCCCCCCCCCCCCCCCCCCCCTACAGAACAGAACCATGATTTCAAACTGCGAAATGACTATGTCCTTTCTTTTTTCCGGGAGTTGGCAGTGTTTTAACATCGCAATTTCCTTCCACAGGACTCCAAGATATCAAATTTTGAGAAAGAAAAGAACTACGTGTGTTATGTTTCGAGATGATTGTTTCTCATTTGTTTGAAATAAAAGGTGTCACAAAAATGAAAAAAGGGACGTGTTCAAGCTTAGTAGGTATGCAAACAGTGCAGGAGACGACGGGTCATGGTCACTGGTGAGCACACTACCGGAACGTGAAGCGGTCGTCACGTTATCAATAAAGTGTTTTGTTCTCAGCGATGAGCAAGACCTCATTGGCAAGCGTTTCAGCTACGTGTCGCTCAATGCAACACTTGCGTGTCGCTTGCAAGCATGCTGTACGTTTAACGAGCGACTGGAGTTTTACGAACAACCTAAGCGTCTTTCAAAATTCCACCTGGAATGGTGGCAAAGAAACAAAAACTCAGCTCCGTTTAAAAGCCAGAGGAAAGCTCTCGTGGCCTTGAATATTTCCAACCAATCAACGATATGGCGAGCTCGATTTATTTTTTTATTACCGTACGACCCTGGCTGCCGGAAAAAAAAATTACGAAAGTAGGCAATTTTGACAAACAAAAAATTGAAAAAAAAGAAGACGGTTATTTCCTCTCAGTAAAAACGTACTAACCTTCGCATGCTAAAATGACCGCTTGTAGCACTGCTGTCTCAATTCGAGGTTACAGAGCAGTTTTAGCGGCAGGGAAGCAACTATAAGTTAGCCCTAGTTTTGTCATTTCTTAGGTTCGATGTTACACCACCGACCCTTTCTTTTGCTCATAGTTGCAGACAAGGTCGAATCAGTCCGCATTTTATTTGCCGTTGGTTCCAACTTGACCAACATATAATCTCTCATGTCGCCGGCGCTCACGCCGACAAAAATCCAAGAGCACCATATGAAACAGAAAAAAAGACAGAAGAAAAAAAAAGGTGAGCCGATGTTTGCGCCGCATACGGTCAACTATTTTACCGCTACATCCGCTCTGCTATACGCCAGCAGTTTTGCCGCGCGCAAATGAAACCGCGGGTGCGTTTGAAGCGCCGACGCGCAGCGCGCATCGCCAGAGGTACTTACGAGTAAAGCAGACAGGCACGCATTCCGCTGTAATGACAAATCCATAAGTGGGTAATGAATATCGCTCGTCCGCAGTTTCGTACTCCCGGACGCGCCGACGAGCCAGAGGGAGGGCTCGAGGAGCGCCCGCGCACTCGTCGGCTACTTTCCTGTAGCCCGAGGAACGAGAAGAGAACGGTTGTAACGGCCTCTCACCAGCGCAGCGCCCGGCAACGGTGGCGACTGCGAATGCGTATTGGAAAACGTTTAGCGCGAACACGCTATGCGCTTGTCTCCGCGACTCGCGCCGGGGCTCGCGCCGAGCCACTTTCTGGTTTCCGCCGCGCACGTGTCGGGTGCAGCAGGGCGAGGAGGGCGGAGGCGCGCGGCGCAGGTGGATCGCAACGTCCTCACGCGCGCGCCCTCGTTGCGCACGCCTACGAGATTAGTGCCCGTCTAACGTAATGTTCGTGGTAAACCGTGATAGGCTTGGTTAGAAGCAAAAGTCAATTTCGCTCCTCTCGGTTGTCTTTTCTTGCACGCCTGCTAACAATTTGTTCCTTCATTATTGTAGTTCGCGCGTTCTCGCCCACTTGCGCCACATACACCACGAACGCACACATGCGCGCGTGAATATGAACGCACACGAAAGCACGCGCACACGCATGCACGTACACACGTATGTAAAGACCACAACGATACAAAGCGACCATAAGGGAAAAACGAGAACTGAAAAGCGTTCAGTGTGATGTGTATTGTAATTTGTATTAGCTGCGCAGCTGCTCCCTCTTATTCATTAGTAGAAAATGAGAGCAATTGGTTTCGTCTCATAATTATTGAAGTGGCTTGCGACTCCACTGACTAAAGGAATCAGGGCCTGTATGTAAAAAAAAATGCAGAAACCATTGACAATGCTTGTCAATGTACGCGAGTAGCCGAACGCTTCAAAAATGCAATTCGTCTCCAAGATGTATAGTAGTGGTCATTCGACAACAAACGCCTCCGGCAACTAGGTTGCGTAGGCCCACGGGTCCTCTGCGTAAGCGGCTTCGCGGCCGCTGTGAAAGTCCAACCAGGGGCCACGAAAGTGGGCGAAAGAGCGACAGAAAGCTATTCGCTTTAAAATGACGCAGATCCGAAGCGCACGTCAGAATGTATGTGAATCGAAGCTCGAAGCTGTAGTGAAGTGGTGCGTAATAAATCCTATACGACTGACGGTGATGCTTTAACAGCGTTTAATTTAATCCGGCGCAAAGCGCAATATCACGCAGTGCTTATGTAAGTTTAACCACCACACCGCTCACAGGCTATGCATAAATGCAAAGACCAATTCAGGTGGTTGCACAGTGGGAGACGCATAAGGAGCGATGTCACAAGGACGAAGAAGACGTAGGATGCTCGGCGATGTAAGAATGGTGATGACAGGTGAATGCACAGAAAAGTACGGCAGGTATCAGACAACGGTTCGGAATTACGTACATCTAAGCTCACAGCGCGGCGTGCACGCTCTGAAAGATTCACCAGGAGTAGCCACACACCGAGTGGCATCTGCCGAATAGCTAACTAAAAGACAATCAAGTAAATCAAGAATTTCATTTAATGGAATGCGGCATTTCATCAAAAGGTCGTTCAAGTGTCATCAAGCGGACGCATGCCACAAACAGGATGCGGAAGGGCGCGGCAGTAGTCGTGTGAAGGGGAAGGCGGCAGGTCTCGCGGTCAGGCGTCATGGCAGGTGTCACGGCCGTGCTCCCCTAAACGCAATGTCGCCAAAGAAGACGACGTCATCACAACCGGCTTACCCCTAGATATCCAGGATCTCGCAGCGCGAAATACAATCGCTTTGAACTACAACTGCGTCTACCGCGCACTACCTACCACATGCAACCTCGAATACTTCAACACTGTGCGGCATCATGGCCCCAAAAGTTTAGGGTGTGGAGGCCAACGAATACGCAAATACACACACCGAATGCAACACTGGCAGAAACAACTTTAATGCATGCAGAAACATTACTCGAAAACATGTCATCCACTGGACTGTAAAGCTTCCACATTCCTACACGTAACCAGCCCGTTAACCGACTCTGCCGCTTTTGTTGTTGAGAACATAGGTGTGCTTCCTGACACTACTTTGTTGTTCAGCATACAGGTGGTATTTATTTATTTATTTATTTATTTGTTTGTTTGTTTTCAATAGCATAGCAGGAGTGCAATACAGAAAGTCAATACAAAAAGATAGGAAAGTGCTACAAATACGCAAATTTGCAACTAGCACAAGTATAATGAATGTAGAAAAAGAAGGATTATGGTAAC